>NW_021680641.1:0-118273 GCF_001412515.2 Diachasma alloeum
GGGTCGCGAGCTCAAATATAAAGGCACGATCCATTCTTTTCTTGTATCTCCATCACATTCGATTATATATACATTTATCGACATGTCATTCACTTTTTTAAATTTTGGTATATCCTTTATAGCCATAGGATAATTGAACATACCGAAATTTTTAATTTCTGTACTGAATGGTGGATAAGAATTCGATCGTTCTTTATGTTTGACATTGCACCGAGCTGCCATGATGGACCATAAGAAGCAGAAAAAGTCATCTTCATTTCGAACATTGATGACAGCCTTTTTCAGTTGAATCCATCGGGGTACCTCAACAAAACTCGAACCTCCACGCAAAGGATTATATTTATTAATATTCACATCCATATTGATAACTTCTCGGAGTGACCATCCTGAATCCTTTTCTTGGAATTCATCCACCTTGGTTAAAAGTTTATTTTTTATGAATTCTTCAAACCACTGGTTGAGGTCGGTAGATACCAAGACAATCTCATTTTTTGTGCTGAAAAATTTTTCTTCTTCCAAAAATTCTCCATTTTTTTTAACTTCATATTTACACGATAACACTACATTCACTTTTAGACCACCTTCCCTTTTTAAAGCATTTTTAAGTCGCACACAAAGCATTCGGCGGGCATCATTCAAAAATTTTATTAGATCTTGTTTTTTCAAATTAATAATGACACCAGTCCTCATGCGTCCTTCAAATGCACTTGGAATATCCTCCCATCGCACTTCATCAGTTAAATTCTCTCTCAACCCCCTCCCAACGGTTTCCAAGGCTTTAAATGAAACTTCGAATGTTTTCAATCGTGATAACATATATGTCAATCGCAATTTTTGACCCTGAGATACACCCCCCTCCAAAAGTTGTTTGACCTCTCGCGTCTTACCCCGGATGTTATGGAGACTTTGTTGAATTTCCACTGTTCTTCGCTCTATCTTCACGACCTCATACTCATCCTCCAAACGCTTGAGCCACTGCTTGCACACAAGAGAATTCATCGTGACAGAACTGAGATGTTACTCGTAAGTCTTACGTAAGAACTGATGAAAAACCATGGAAAAACTTCAGTTTTATAGTCTAGATAATGGTCAGAGGGGGTGGGGGTAAAAAAAAAAAAATAGGGGCTAAAATTTTCGCGGTAGTTGAGATAATTTTTTTTCTGAAAAAATTTCACTTTTCCCCCATTGTCGCTCTCTTAACACCTTATCTAGCTGGAATGTTTGGAGATGAGGATGATAAATCATCTCAGGGGAAAAATTTACGCGAATGACGAGATAATTTTTGGTGAAAAGGTTTCTTTTTTCAGAATCACTTATATTGAGAGAAATTCAAGCCTGAAATATTTTCACTTTTTTTTCTTGGTGCTACTCATACCCTCTTAACCCTTATCTAGTTGGAATACAAGAAAATAGGATGTCATCAATCATGTAGAAAAAAAATCTACAGAGATTGTCGCGGATGACGGGATCATTTTTTTGTGAAAACGTGTTTTTAGGATCACTTATCTCTAGAAAAAATTAAGCTTGAAATACTTTCTTTTTCTTGGGCCTATTCTTACCCTCTTAACCCTTGTCTAGCTGGAAAATAGGGTGTCATAAAAGAGAAGAAATATTCATGGAAGATCGAATAGTTTTTCTGAGTTAGAAGATAAGGTGTCTTCAACATCATATCCTAGCCTGCTCTTGAGATTTTTCAGATGAATTCCCGTGATTTATAAGAATGGTCATACAGTTTCACACACATTTTTTGCTCTTGCTGAATATTCCCTCGGAGTCATATAGCTTTTAAATCTGCTGATCAGATAACAGAGTAGAGTGCATATTTTTTCCAGAGGGATTAAGCCTCTCCGACAATTTCCCAATCGATGACCCTTTCATCTAATGAACCTTTTAACTTTTATGATTCGAAAATTGAGGTGGTTTACACATTTTTTGATGGACTTTGGAGTTCTCTATATACCCCTAATTCCCCAACTAATGGATTTTTCAAACTGTATAACTCAGATATTGGTGTTGTAGGGATTTTTTTTTTTGAGAAGGTTGACCCAAAAAGGTTCATCTATCTCGAATCGATACCGTTCGCAATAAACCCCTAATGATCGGAAGGATAGGTATTTTGGAAGATCATGTGCTGTAAAAAATGTGCAACTACTCAAAAACTGGATGATGATGAGAACAAAGACTGTACGATCGGTTGGTCGATCCCTGGACATTTATTATGAATTGAAAAATTTAAGTTTAATGGATCGTGAGGATATTGCATATCTCCCGCATTCATTCATAAGCTCAATCGCCGCATCCGATGTTGAGCAGGCTTGGGGCAAGTTGACTGATATGATGAAAAATGATTGGTACATCAAAAGATGCAGAAGATGTTCAGAGCATTATAAAACTACTGAAGGAGATACGTTTGATGGGCCGACTCCGATGATAAGGGATTGTGATGAATATCATGAATTTTAACATTAAAAAAGAACTGTTTTTTTAAAATAATATTTATGTATTTTCGTAGAAACTAATACATTGTAATTTTGAAAAATTTCATCAATAAAAAAAATAAAATTAAAATATTGTTTTTTCCTTTGTCCTCTAAAAAGCGTTCTACTCCTCCTTAGTTGGTTTTAAGAACTGGCCTAGAATGAAATCGTTGTATGGTCCACCCAAGAATTTCAGCTCTATTTTACGCTCCGAAACAAGCATCTGGAAATTTTCCCATTCCTCCGGTTCAGTATTGAAATAATTGGCTGCTCTTTTTGTCGCAAAGACTGCATGCTCCCCATCCAAATGGAAAATCACACTTTCCCCGAATTTTGTTTTTGCCTTCTGAACGGCTGTGATGGCGTAGATTTTTTCTGGCTCCAACTCTGCCATTTTCTTCAGAGGAAGATTCTCCCTCTTCGAGACACTGTTGAATTTTTCAAAGTTCATGCTTCTGGTTTTACGATGTTGGTCTTCTGGAGATCTGAGCACAACACTTCAATGTCACTGTTCAATTGAATGATTCTCTTCAATTGGTCGATATCTTTCAGCAGACGCTCAAGTCTATGTTTCAACTCACGAGTTTTGTTCAAAGCTTGCTGTCGTCGGATGAAGTACTTCTTCATGAGGAGGGTGAAAAATACTGATGCTGTGCCCTTGAACTTGGCGTGTTATATAATTCTTCCCCCCACTTCTTCATAGTTTTCTCAATAGAATCAGGAGAGGGGGTTGCTTTAAAAAAGTGACAGTTTTTCTCAACCTTGCATGTCATCTGAACATTTCCTGGAATTACCGTTAATCTCTGCTGTGAT
Organism: Diachasma alloeum; assembly: GCF_001412515.2. NCBI lineage: Eukaryota > Metazoa > Arthropoda > Insecta > Hymenoptera > Braconidae > Diachasma > Diachasma alloeum. The sequence continues at coordinate 3,291 of NW_021680641.1, forward strand.
GACTCATTCTTCTTATCTCAGGAATGTCACACTTTCTCTTTTCAGGTATAAAAAAAATGATTTATGACCTTTTGCACTTAACCCTTTCGATGATGACATTCTTCTTATCTCAGGAATTTGAGGAATGTCACACTTTCTCTCTTCCAGGTACAAAAAAAAAAGATTTATGACCTTTTGCACTTAACTCTTGCTGTGATGACTCATTCTTTTTATCTCAGGAATGTCACACTTTCTCTTTTCAGGTATAAAAAAATGATTTATGACCTTTTGCACTTAACCCTTGCGATGATGACTCATTCTTATCTCAGGTACAATCTCTAAAATGTTAAAAGGTTTAGGAGTCGCGACTTGCACCGCGAATTAAAGCCGCGGATTAAAAGCGCGAATTAAAACCGTGAATCAAAACCACGAATTAAAACCGCGAATTAAAGCGCGAATTAAGACCGCGAATTAAAACCGTGAATTCTAACCGCGAATTAAAACCGCGAATTAATTAATCCCACCAAAGCGCGAATTAAAACCGTGGATCAAAATCGGGACTGAAAACCGCGAATTAAAACCGTGGATCAAAATCTGGACTGAAAACCGCGAATTAAAATCGGGGCTGAAAACCGTGAATTACAGCCGTGACTTGATTAATCCCACCACCCACTCGCGGGGGCTTCTCCCATACTTCTTGTGCCCAGAATCGACGAAATGTAAAATCCGCGAATTAAAACCGCGAAATTAAAACCGCGAATTCAACCCGCGAATTCAACCCGCGAATTAAAACCTCGAATCAAAGCGCGAATTAATTAATCCCATCCCACCACCCACTCGCGGCGCATCCCCAGACCCTTCCCAAAATGGTTGGGCCAGAACCGTCCCTATATATCTACTAGCACATAAGACCCAGCGGGCCTCTTTTCCACAGGTAGCAGCTTTGTGTCCCTCTTCGCCACACTTTGTACAGAGCCTCGCTCTGTCCACTTGGCTCTTGCATTTGATGACGAGATGTCCATAGTGCCAAAACTTGAAGCACTTGGTCGCTGTCTCCATCCTTCGGATTCAGCAGTTCACCCATCCTATACGGATCCTACCGCGATCGCCTAGGACTTTTTTCACTACCGCTGCAGCCACCGTCACTGATGCAGTCTGGATACCTCCGTAGGCCTTGCGCAAAGATCTGATGGCATCCGCAGCAATTTGGCAATCTGCTCCCGCCGCGAGTTTGAGGGCCTCCAGCACCTCCTCCTTCGTCGTCAGCTCATCGAGGTCTTTGATCTCAAGCTCTTCCTGTGGCCCTTTACTGAGGACATCAGCCTCTTCTCCAAGGAGTTCGACTATCGCCTTGTGTAAGCGGCCAGCTTCATCCTCCTTATCCTTTGATAGGATGATCAGCATATCTCCCGTGGTCGTTCTGCGGATTTTGTCGACGCAGTCACGAGCCTGGTCGGGGGTATCTGCTGCTTCACTCGTTTGAGCACCTCCGAGTACCGCTGCTTGTCCTTCGGGCGTACAATCAAAGCGTTGGGCCTCATGACTGGTGCCCTCTGCTTCTTTCTCTCCTTTTCCTTGCGCTTTTCTGGCGGCTGCGCTTCCTGCCTCTTCTTCTTCGGCTTGACCTGCGCCCACTTCGATGAATTTACAAGTCCGTCCTCCTTCTTGTTCGGGGCATGAGCGGCCTTCATCTCATCTTTCTTCTTCTTGAGGTCCCTAGTATCCGTCGGTGGTGAATCTCGAGACTTCCTCTTCATCTTGGAAGCCTTGTTATCAGAGAGAGCAGAGCTGTCTCTTTCCAACTCCGAGTCCATCGAGGTCGTGGTGCCTTCAGTGAGTGTCCGCGTCCGGCCTACAGGAAAAGATGTCGGTGTGACCGGCAATCGCCTCATTGGCCCAGCATGTACTCTTAGTTGCCTGAGCCGTTTGGCAAAGGTACTGATAGAGTTTACCATCTCTCGACAATGAGCGTTGATGCTCCTCTTTCTTTCATGTAAGTGATCAGGTCGGCTATGAGCTGTTCATGCTTATTCCACATCTTTTTCAATGTGACCTCGTCACTTGGCCAAGTTTTTTGAGCCACGTTGTCCTGCTGTTTATCTTCGTTTTGTGTGTTTACTTTGATATCCATCATGTTCCCACGAGTACCTAGGGAACTATAACAGTCCACTCCTGACAGAGCCCCGGGTGTAGGAGTAAGGCCACTTAATACACCTGGGGTGGGACCTGGTGCCCCAGGGACAACCGTTTGCGACGCCAACTACCCCTGGCGCCTTCCAGAACTCGGCACGGTGAACACCTTGACATTGGGGTGAGGCTGTTGTAGGGAGCCTACCCTGCACGCCTCTTTTGGAGTTGGGCTTCTCTCCCAAGATGTCCTGAGAAGGACAGACCTCGGTTTGAACTGCTTCTTGGTTTGGGTACATCCCTTAAGCCCCTCCACCGTCGACAAGGTCCTGCAGTTCGTAGGAAGGGAGACATGTCTGTATGTGTGTGTGTGTGCGTGTGTGTTTTTTTTTGTCTGTTGGAGAATGCATTTACGCACGACCACCTGAGGGAGGGAATAGGAGCTTCCCCCCGTCAGGTGAGTGTGGGGCTCAGACAGTGACTGTCAATACCCACTAAACTCCCATCAGACAAATTCACTAACTTTTGAATCCCTCGCGGCACTACCGTTAAGTATTACTTCGCGAGGGAGGTCTCAGCTGTATGCTCTTCCGCCTTCACCATCTTATGTACGTCCCCCTAACCTGCAAGGATGTAATATGTGATTAGGAGGTTCCAAAAAAAAATTCACACCTATGTTGTAGCTTTTCGCTTGCGTTCCTCGTTTCTGAGCTCCTTCAGGACTTTTGTCGCGAAGTTGCTTGTTGCGTCCCAGGCTGCCTGCGATGACAGCATTAGTTCCACCAAATTTTCGGGTGAGATAGTCCTCGTAAGTTCTGACTCCCAGATATTCCGAATGTCGGTGAACCGAGGACAGCCAAAAAATACATGCTCTGCGTCTTCTGCCACTCCTGAGCAGGGGGGACATTCCGGAGAATCTTCATGCTTGAATTTATGAAGGTATTCTCTGAAGCACCCGTATCCTGAAAGCATTTGGCACAGATAATAATTTATCTCTTCATGATTTCGACTTACCCACGGGGCTACATGTGGAATTAGATGATAGGTCCATCTTCCCTTGGTCGAATTCGTCCACTTCTCCTGCCATCGGTTCATGCTGTTTCACCTCTCCTCAGCCGCCAGTTCTTCGGCGCTTATCATTTTCGATGCGAGCGATCGTTTCCGCTTATACAGCGATCCTCGCTCTTCAGCCAAAACTTCAATGGGCAACATTCCTGCGATGACACATACCGCGTCTTGAGAAACCGTCCGATATGCACTTGCAACTCGAAGAGCACCAAGTCGATAGACTGGTGCGATCTTGCGTCGCGCTTCCTGCAGTTATAGTACATCTCCCCAAATGGGAATTGCATATGTGAGCACCGGAGTAATCACTGAAGACAACAGTGCTCGTCTTCTTTGCTTGGGTCCCCCAATATTAGGCATGAGGCGTGACAAGGTGGATCTCACACCAGATGCCTTGGTCCCCACGTGCTCCGTTTGCTGCTTGGAGTTCAGTCGTGCATCAATCATCACCCCCAGGTATCGAATGAATGGCTGGGAGGTGATTTCACAAGACCCGACTTTCAGCGTGATCGTCTCGATCTTCTTCCTGCTGGTGATCAATACGGCTTCTTTCTTCTGTTCTGCTAGGTTCAATCCAACAGAATCCATCCAGCCGCGGATCATCTCGAACGTTGTGCTGAAAACACGCTTCATGTCCTCTAGGTGCTTCCTAACAATGACCATCGCCACGTTATCCGCAAATGCCACCAACTTGGTCCCCCAGGGCGTGTTCAACTTTAGGAGCCCATCGTACATGATGTTCCACAAGAGAGGACCCAGTACTGACCCTTGGGGTACTCCTCCTGTCACCTTGTACTTCCTGGGGTCGGACTCTGTGTCGTACTTAAGGACCCTTCCGCTGAAATAGCTGTTGACCATTCTCTGCAGGTATCCTGGCACTTCCAATTTGTTAAGAGCCTTGATAATGCAGTCCCACCTGGCTGAATTGAAGGCATTCTTGATATCCAGTGTCACTACTAAACAGTACTCCTTGGTGCCATTGAGGCATCGTTCCCCTGCAATCGCTTCCCACGCAGTTTCGACGACAAGGTTGATGGCATTGAGTGTGGATCGGCTTTTCCTTAAACCATACTGATTTCTGGCAAGCAAGGGTTCCACTGCAGCTTCTATCCTCTGATGAATGATATGCTCGAGAATCTTACCCGCAGTATCGAGCATGCAGAGAGGACGGTAGGATGAAGGTTCTTCCGGTGGTTTATTCTCCTTTGGAAGCATTGCCAACCTCTGCTCCTTCCAGGCGGCAGGAAAGATGCCTTCTCTGAGGCACTCGTTGTAAACATCCAAGAACTGCTCTGGTATCATGTGGATGGCCAGTTTCAACGCGACGTTTGGAATTCCATCCAGCCCTGGAGCTTTGGAGTTTCCCACTCTTTTGCAGGCCTCCATCAACTCTTCTCTGGTGATCTTCGGAACAATTTCTCCTTCCCATTGTTCAGTATTGCGGCGAGATTCTGGTTGACTCGGAAACAGCGTCTCCACAATTCTGTTCAGGAACACCGGGCACGATGGTGATGGCATTCATTGACTTTTAGTCGTGTCATCACCTCCTTGTAGGACCTCCCATGGGGGAGAATTAGAATTTAGAGAGAAAAAATTTCCGCTTCACACAGCCGGGAATCGAACCCGGGTCTCCCAGATACGCGCCGGGCACTCTTACACCAGCAATGGGATGGTCATTTAATGCCACCGAATATGAGCCCGGATCGAATGTGCTCACTCGCCAGCCAACGCTGTGGGTTTTCTTTGCTCTCAATGCGACTTTCTGGTCAGAACATATCTCCCAGAGTATTGCTCGGTGGTCNAATTCTAAGAGAATTAGAATTTAGAGAGAAAAAATTTCCGCTTCACCCAGCCGGGAATCGAACCCGGGTCTCCCAGATACGCGCCGGGCACTCTTACACCAGCAATGGGATGGTCATTTAATGCCACCGAATATGAGCCCGGATCGAATGTGCTCACTCGCCAGCCAACGCTGTGGGTTTTCTTTGCTCTCAATGCGACTTTCTGGTCAGAACATATCTCCCAGAGTATTGCTCGGTGGTCACTCACCGTGTAGATATCACTCACTCTCCATGAGTAGTTTCTCTTAGTGAGAGCACCACTCACGAAGGTAAGATCAACAATTGAGCTCGCCTCCCCCCGCATGATGGTTGGTTCATCCCCTCTGTTCAGCAAGATCACGTCCAGAGCGGACATGGCTTCCAGTACAGCTTGTCCCTTCGCGTTCGTTAGCTTACTTCCCCGATCAACTGCCCAGGCATTGAAGTCTCCAGCTATCACCACGGAAAAGTATTGCTTGGCATCCACAGTCAGCCTATCCAGGAAGTCTGTCAACTCATCAATGCTGAGACTCGGTGGGGCATAACAGTTGAAGAAATATATTCCACCGATCTTCGCCTTCACGAAACCATTTCTGCTTACGGTGTCTTGGAACGGCTGATTCTCACAAGCCCAGATTACTGCCATCCCACTGGCATCAGTAATCCAGGATTGAGTGCCGAGATGTCGATACGGCTCCGAGATCATTACCAAATCAGCCTTCAGTTCACGCACCGTTTGCGTAAGCAAGTCTTGTGCGTCCCCACAATGGTTGAGGTTGAGCTGCAACACCCTGCAGATCTTCCTTACTCTAGCGCCTTTTTCTGGTGAGCTTCTGGAGTGCTGCTGTGTAAGCTGGACAACTATTGCTACCAGCAACATGGGCACAATTCTCCGTACTGTCTGCTTCAGTGCAGAAGGCACATCGCGGATCTTTCTTGCAGTTCTTGGCTTTGTGACCGTCCCCTGCACACCTCGTACAGAGCTTCGAGCGATCAATATCGCTCTTGCATTTCGCAGCGAGGTATCCATGGTGCCAGCACTTGAAGCACTTGAGCGGATTCTGCACTCTTTGGATACGGCAGTTCACCCAGCTGATCTTGATCTTTCCTTGATCATCCTCGCCCAAGATTTTCCTGACAGCTTCTGCCGCAAGTGTCACTGAGGCGGTTTGAGTTCGTCCATATGCCTTCCGTAAGGATCTGACGGCTTCAGAGCCTATTTGATGTTCCTTACCTACTACTCTACGTAGGGCTTCGAGAACATCCTTCTTTTCCGTGCCTAGATCGAGGTCCTTGATCTCGAGATCTTCCACCGACTCCTTACTCAGTACTTCAGCTTCACCGCCCAGGAGATTAATGATGGCTGAACGTAACTGAGCGCTCTCAGCGCTTTTCTCCTTGCTCAGAATAATCAGCATGTCTCCTGTTGTCGTACGTATGATTCTCTCAACGCACTCACTGGCTTTCTCGCAAGCACTGTCTCTTTTCACTCGCTACAGGATTTCTGGATAGTTATCCTTCTCCCTTGGGCGGATGATCAGTGCCTGCGGCCTGACCACTGATCTCCTCTGAGTCTTCTTCTGGTTCGAATTTTTCCGCTCCTTCTCTGGAGTCTGGTCGCATTTTTTCCGTCGACGCTTCCACTTCTGCCAGGTCTGGTCTTTACTGTCCTCATCCTTGCTGGTTCCCTCCTGTCTGGTCTTGAACTTGGTTCCATTGCCGTTGACCGGCTCCTTCGTAAATTGTCCCTTTCCTGGCATCTCATTATCCTTGGGTGGTGTTTTTTGGTCCCGCTTGGATGGACTTGTCATGCTTCGGCCTCTTGACGGTGTCGGCATACATACCCGGCGAGTCCCGATCCCTCTTCTTCTGCTTATCCTCATCCGTGTTTTGATGCATCTGGTCTCGTGGCACCTCCAGAGGGACTACCACCTCTACCGCCCGTTCTGGCAGAGGTTCGTGCATCGATCTGAGACGCATGGCAGAGGTGTGGATACTCCACGCAAGGCTGCGGATATTTTCGTTAATGGTTAGCCTGCTCTTGTCCGTTATCTGCGACAGCAGATCCCCGATGAGCTTTTCGTGACGATGCCACGGCTCCGTCTGTCTCCTTCCATCGTTCGATGAGATGAGCTTTGTTACCTCTTGGGTCTGAGACCCTGCTTCACTTGTAGCATCACAGGCCAAGTGGTCCGCCTTTGAGAAGTGTGATGGTTGGCTCTTTCCAGAATCCAAGGAGCCGGCATTGGCCACCGGGGCTTGCACCCGATCGGAACCAATGGTAGGATTTACCTTTTGAAGAGGGGTTACCACCTGGGATATTTTCGTGTTCTTATCACTACTCAACATTTTCCGTTTGGCTGTTAAACAGAGCCACTGCACAACTTTGTAAGGCTGTTATAGGGAGCCCACCTTGCACACCGCATTTAGAGTTGGGTTTCTCGGGAGGTGTCGGTTCGCGCCGACGTATTTTATTTAGTCGATACCCTATATTCTGAACGGCAGTTCAGAATATCGAGCATTCCCTCATCCATCACCTGGGGACGTGCCACGTTGCAGGACCTTCCAACCTGCGAAAACTCTCGGAGGATAAAGGCATTCCTCGCCGAAAGGATCCGTGGTGTATGTGTGTGTATGTGTGTGTGTGTACGTATGCGAACAAAATTTTGTCCAACGATATCTCCTGAACGAATGAAGCAATTGATGTTTTTCTTCCTTCAAACGATGCGTGTTCATGTAACTTAGGAATCTTTAGTTTATGAAAACAATTGACTCAATTATTTATCCACATAAAACGTGTAAAAAAATGCCAAAAAGCGTTAATTTCATAGAAATTCGACCATTTTACCTAAGGCAACGATGGGATTTGAAATAATTTTGTGTAGTCATCTCCACATAACTTGATCTCGGACAGACACCAAGAAAGGCTCGTCATTGAGAGAAAGAAATTGGCACTTTTCAAAACGTGACATGCTAAAATCCTTACAACATCGTTTATAACAATTCATCTGGAGAATCGAATGGATAATATAAAGTATCAATATGAAGATCTCGATGAGACCTTCAAGTTGATATGTGACATATCCTCTCTAGTCAAATCTGAACCCTAGATAAACCTAAACTGTAATTTTTTACGTGTGACATAGCGTAAAGAACGGAAACAATCTGCAATAATGGATATGAATTCCATTGGATCAGGATTGTCATGCATCATTTCGAATAACGATAAATATTATTTGAGATGGTATATGGACTGTTTAACTGGTTCGACCGATAGTTGCAAAACAAAAAAAAGATCCAGGCTGAATTTACAGAAAAATCGTAAAATTCAATTTTCTGGATAGAACCTTTCATAAGTTAATGAACATTGACNGAGGTTCGTGCATCGATCTGAGACGCATGGCAGAGGTGTGGATACTCCACGCAAGGCTGCGGATATTTTCGTTAATGGTTAGCCTGCTCTTGTCCGTTATCTGCGACAGCAGATCCCCGATGAGCTTTTCGTGACGATGCCACGGCTCCGTCTGTCTCCTTCCATCGTTCGATGAGATGAGCTTTGTTACCTCTTGGGTCTGAGACCCTGCTTCACTTGTAGCATCACAGGCCAAGTGGTCCGCCTTTGAGAAGTGTGATGGTTGGCTCTTTCCAGAATCCAAGGAGCCGGCATTGGCCACCGGGGCTTGCACCCGATCGGAACCAATGGTAGGATTTACCTTTTGAAGAGGGGTTACCACCTGGGATATTTTCGTGTTCTTATCACTACTCAACATTTTCCGTTTGGCTGTTAAACAGAGCCACTGCACAACTTTGTAAGGCTGTTATAGGGAGCCCACCTTGCACACCGCATTTAGAGTTGGGTTTCTCGGGAGGTGTCGGTTCGCGCCGACGTATTTTATTTAGTCGATACCCTATATTCTGAACGGCAGTTCAGAATATCGAGCATTCCCTCATCCATCACCTGGGGACGTGCCACGTTGCAGGACCTTCCAACCTGCGAAAACTCTCGGAGGATAAAGGCATTCCTCGCCGAAAGGATCCGTGGTGTATGTGTGTGTATGTGTGTGTGTGTACGTATGCGAACAAAATTTTGTCCAACGATATCTCCTGAACGAATGAAGCAATTGATGTTTTTCTTCCTTCAAACGATGCGTGTTCATGTAACTTAGGAATCTTTAGTTTATGAAAACAATTGACTCAATTATTTATCCACATAAAACGTGTAAAAAAATGCCAAAAAGCGTTAATTTCATAGAAATTCGACCATTTTACCTAAGGCAACGATGGGATTTGAAATAATTTTGTGTAGTCATCTCCACATAACTTGATCTCGGACAGACACCAAGAAAGGCTCGTCATTGAGAGAAAGAAATTGGCACTTTTCAAAACGTGACATGCTAAAATCCTTACAACATCGTTTATAACAATTCATCTGGAGAATCGAATGGATAATATAAAGTATCAATATGAAGATCTCGATGAGACCTTCAAGTTGATATGTGACATATCCTCTCTAGTCAAATCTGAACCCTAGATAAACCTAAACTGTAATTTTTTACGTGTGACATAGCGTAAAGAACGGAAACAATCTGCAATAATGGATATGAATTCCATTGGATCAGGATTGTCATGCATCATTTCGAATAACGATAAATATTATTTGAGATGGTATATGGACTGTTTAACTGGTTCGACCGATAGTTGCAAAACAAAAAAAAGATCCAGGCTGAATTTACAGAAAAATCGTAAAATTCAATTTTCTGGATAGAACCTTTCATAAGTTAATGAACATTGACGATAATTGAATAAGTCAGCTGTCAATTCGTAGGCGATTTGATATATTTTCACCTAGGTATGGGATATCTTCACATATTCCAATAGAACCAAGCAAAGCTTGCTATATAGGAGGAAATAGGAGGAAAAACACGGAATTTTCAGAGTGTGACATGTTAAAATCGCTACATTATCGCTTATAACAATTGATTTAGGTGATGGGGCAGATAATATAGGGTGTCAATTTGAAAATCTCGATGAGACCTTCAAATTGACATATGATAAATCCCCGTTGGTCAAGTTTAAGGTTTCGATAAATAGTAAAAACTGTCATTTTTGAGGCATGACATAACAGAAAAAATGGAAATAATCTCCAATAACTCAATGATAATTGGATTAAATGATATTTATCATACATCATTTTGAAGAGAATAAAATGCGATTCAAAGTAGTGGATGAATATTTGCGTCTAGTCCACTTGGAAGTACCGAAAACCCCAACCAAATTCAATTTTTAGGGTCAACTATAACAATTCAATTTTTCCCAAAAACACCCTCATAAGTGAATAAAAAATGAAGATAATTAAGTAAATCACAAATTGATTCCTGGTTAATTCAATATATTTTCACATAATTATGAAATATCTTCACAGATTCCAACTCAAACCGAGTGATGTTGGCCATTCCAAGGAAAAAAATGGAGATTTTTAAAACGTGACATGCTAAAATCGTTATATTATCGCTTACAGCAATTAACCTAGGTGATGGGGTAGATAATATAGTATATGAATTGGAAAATCTCGATGAAACCTTCAAAGCGACATGTGATAAATCTCCGTTGGTCAAGTCTAAGGCCTCGATAAATAGTAAAAACTGTCATTTTTGAGGTGTGACATAACGGAAAAAATGGAAACAATCTGCAATAACTCCATGAAAATTGGAGCAAATGACATTTATCATATATCATTTTGAAGAGCATCAAATGCCCTTCAAAATGATGCATGAATATTCTCGGCTAGCCTAGTTATAAGTACCAAAAAATCCATCCAAAATTAATTTTTCAAGTAAACCATAAAAATTCATTTTTTGGCTAAAACCCTTGTAAGTCAATGAAAAATGGTCAGATTCGGATGAATCGGGTGTTAATTTGAAGCGTATTTAATGTGCTTTCGAACGAGTATACCATGTGTATGCTACGTCAAAGAGGAAGCCGCGAATTGATGCAAAAATCAATGGGTACCCCTCGGTTGCGGACACGGATTTTTCTATAGGGGAATCATTCAAAATTAAAAAAGTGGAATAGGATGAAATTCTACTTACCACAGCCTTTTTCAAATATGATGAATATGATATAATAAACCGTTTCCAGGCATATATTATGGACCAAAATTTAGTCAATCATTTCAATATCAATCTATGTTGTTGATCAATCAATTACCCGTCTGATTCAGAACATAATCCAATGAATAAGTGATCATCTTCGATTTCACAATGAACCTTGAATGCTTCTTGAAGGCACCAACTTCAGTTGAATTCCATTAAAACCACTTCACTCTGTTGACAACTTCACCAATATACTAATGAAATCGAAATTCTAATGATCGAAATAAATGGACCAAATGAAATATCCGTAGCTTTGATATTGCCATTTATTTGCCTTGAAAATATAGGTAGATCCAAAAAAAGTTCAATTTTTACGGAAACATAAAAATCGAATTTTTTCTTAGACCTCTCATAATTCTGTGAGGAACGATCGTAATCGGACGTTTTACCTCTCAATTGCAAGCTTACCGAATAAGCTTCATAACGCATATGAGATTACCGCTAGTAATAAATCCAAAAGCCTTGAATTCAGGACAAAATGCTAAAAAAATATGAAATTTCCATTTTGTGACATGCGAAATTCGACACATAATCATCCATATCAATTGATTAAATGGATGGAATGACAAGAAGGGGGCGTCATTTTAAATAACTCGTTGAGATCTTCAAAATCGTGCATGATAAAACTTCATTTGCTACGCCCAAAGGTCCGATAATAGATGAAAACAGCGAATTTTAGGGTGTGACATGACGTTCAAAAGGGAAACAATGTCCAATAACTTCATGAAAATTCAGCCAAATCGCCCCAACATCCGCGCAAGTGTTAACATGCTGCCCACTTTCCTCCCATCCATGATAACTCTTTATCTATCGCAGTTAGGAGAAAAAGTTATACGATAAAAAATGTGTATTTTTATATAACAAACATCTTTTATTTGAAATTTTGTTCTCTATCTGCAACCGTTTCCGTGATATAATCGATTAAACAATAAAAATATTATTAATAAATAGACCTGACTACAACTTGTAAAAATCGACATCGGATTCGGATTCAGCACTTCCGTTAACGTGAATTCCATAGATAAAATGTAATTTGTTTCCAAGCGCATACAGAAATAGGGTTAGCGTAGGGCGTAATATTTCTATTTCCACTCTAAAATATAGCTTGAAACAACTTTTTGGTAGCATAAAATTTTTGTGAATTTTTTCAGATTTTTAAAATGGGGCTTTCGTTAATCTACTTCAAAAATTGATGAAAAATTAAAGAATTGATCAAAAAAATCTGAAAAAAAATCAGGGTGGATTTTTCATCGAGTAGAATCATGAAAAAAAAATGAAACGAATCTGTGATGGTCAGGGTGTAAACCGGTCGAATTGTCATGGAATGCCCCATATGGATGGTTTCACATATGGGAGGTTGCCTATATGAGTGGTTCCATATATGAGGGCTTTCATATATGGGCTGTTTTATACACAGGGTGTTTTATATATCGGGGCGGGGAGGAGGGGTTTCGTCCGTGGAGGGTTTGTTATATGGGACATATCATGGGGATATAAAACCTCCTCATGGAAACTCTTTTTTAGAAACAATCAACTTTTTTTCTCTGTCTAACATTCGAAAAACATTACGAAATTTGTTTTTGTGGAAAAAGAGTAGAATATACCAATTCTGTATCCGCGTTGGACTTTCTCAAGAATATAATGAATTGAGTATGAACAATGGACGTTGTGACTTGAAGGAAGCAAATCGATGAAGGAACTGAACAGACAGATCCCCAACAAGGACTGAAATCCCATAAAAACCAAAAAATAAATTTTTTTTGTGGAAAAAGTGTGCCACGACTGTATGCGTGTATGTATTGAATGGAGAAGTAAGACTACAAAAATTATACAGGTCAAAAATAAAAAACGCCAAGATTTGTTCATGAACTGCCAAAATGACGACATGATTATAAATCTGGATAAAGAACTATCATAATTCATTTGGCGAGCGTGGCCCTTCGAATGATTCTCCTATTAAAAATACATTGATTGGGAAAATTTCTATTTATGATAATGGGATTAATTTATAAGAAATTATTCTCTGGACACGCCAAGTATGTCCGCCAAATGAATTATGGTAGCTTTTTTCACATTTACAATCATATCTTATTTTGGCAGTTCATGACCAAATCTTGGTGTTTTCTTTATTTGTTTCATTTTTGTACTCTTACTTTTCCAATCAATACATACACGCATACAGTCTTGGCGCACTTTTTTTCACAAAAAAAAAGTTTATGTAATTAGGCCCGATAAACCGCGATTCTAACATCGCTTTGCTCGGTTAGATCGCGGTTTTCGGGCCCAACGACATAAAATATCATATGTCACACGGCGATAAAAGCATTATCTCACGAATGAGATTATAATCCTTGCCTTCGGCTCGGATTAGAAAGCCACATTCGCCAGATAATACTTTTATCGCCTGATGACATAATATACCATTCATTTTTAGTTTTTTATGGGATTGAACTTTTTCAGGGGTAGTGTCACTCAAATCCGAAAATTATAGTCTTTTTCTTGCATCACTTACTAAGCTCATCGCGTTTCTCAGCCTCTAGAAACATTTTTTGAGGGTTTCTCGATTTTTTGCTTAGTCAGTGAACCAAGTGACAACTAACAATGATGTGTTCACTAGTTTTACCGACTGAACAAAAAATCGTAAATCAGGCCCGGCCGCGCGCTTCGCGCGCTCCCTCTTTAGGGTATGACCGGTAGGGGTTGGTGGAATTGGATGTGACCCATTACGGGTCGCACCAATAACTTCCCGACCATTTGTTTTTTCTTTCATTAATTTTTTTATTATGTATTTATTCAATCTTTTTCTCACATTTCTCCGAGGAAATACCCATAGAAGACAAGAAAATCCGTGCGCGTGCTCGCACTCACACACACTCCCATGCACACACATCGCCGTATTCCGCATCGAGAAAAGATGTAATTTATCAGAAAAGTAAAATTGTTTCTTGAATGTATATCGATTTCGAAAAAAGCTAGTGAACTGCTGATTAAATGTCTTCCAGTATTCCATGATTTGTGCGTTATATCAAGATTCATCGTTTCTAACAAAAAAAACTTGAAATCGCATCGTTATGCACGGAGAAATGGTCTCGTTTACAAAAAAACGCTAATTTTCGACTTTTTTCCAAATGTTTTTTGGAAAAAACTGGAGAAACGCTGAGACGATCGTCTCCATAATCTAATCAGGTTCAAGTCACATGAAAATACAGCGATTAAAAAAAAAAAGTCAAATCGCATCGTTTGTTCAGGAGGAATCGTGGCACAAAATTTTTGTCACAGACGTACGCACACACATAGACACATCCACACATACAGACAGGTACCTGAAAAGGGTCAGAAGTGGTTCCAAAGGTCATGAAACATGGAGAAATGCTTAAATTTCCACATTCGATTTTCGGGGTCATTACAATAACTTCCTCTCTTCGGGTCGGGAAGTTAATAAATACTTCAAAAATACGTTTGGTTACTGAAAAACGCGGCGAGCTTACTAACTCAGTAAGTGGCGCGAGAAAAACGGTATTAGTTTTTAGACAATACCTCGGAATGCAAAGGATGTAGAGAGATTTTTGTCATAACCATTTTGGTCTCATTTTTCCATACAAGAAAGGTTTGAGTCAAAAAATTGACTTTTGCTTCAACCTGTGATATTGTAAAAAAACTAATTGGCAACTGAATATGGCGATAATTATTCAATGAATATCTCTAAATCTGTGATGGATGGAAACAATTTAATAGGAGCTTTGTGGTAACCTTAATCTGTTGGGCCAAAAAAATCCTGCAAATTTCTGAAAAAAATTTCTGAAAATAGAGATATTTTCGCAAAAGTTATATTTTAGGACTAAATTTTTTTCCCCTTCATTTCACTTCTGAATTCTTCAGAGCACCAAAATTAAAAATAGCAGTTGGTTTAAAAACTTTCTGAACTTTCGGATGGAAAAAATTACAAGTGGGAAATTGCTCTTCTATTAGTTATAGTATAGTTAATTTTGCTAATAAATTAGCAATATGCTTTCGAATGGTTATTTTGCACATCATTTCCTTCTATCATACGTAATTGATTGTTCATTTGATTTTCCTAAATTAAATGAGATTTCTTTTCATCTAATTTTCTCAGATTTTCAACTTCGTTGAAAATTATCATCATCGTTATTCTTATTATTTCTTTCTTGTGTACAACCAATTGTCTTTTTCACAGTTCTATCTCTCCCCTCAGCCCTTCGATAAAATGGTCTTAGAAAAATTTTATTTGTGCATAATTGAATGAATTTGAAACATTACATTTGAAGAAACCATCAGAAAGCTCACTTTCAGGTAAATTGATGAAAAATTCGAAATCTCCAACAATCATCATAAAAATCGAATCAACCAATATAGTTATCATAATCATCTTTTACCTTCGACTTGAAGGCATTACACTAAACATTTTAAGCTATGATTGAATTTATTGAAAGAATGATATCAAAAGATATCCCAGAAATTCTGATTTTCAAAAAATACAGATGTTTGGCAAATTTTCAAATAAATCCAAAAAATGATTATTGCTATCGCTTTCATCTTCGAACTTTGCCAACACCCCATTCGAAATATAGGACCTCTTTTAGTCCTCTGTAGTATTCCCGACAGAGGTCTGAAAGAGACCAGAGCCCCCATTCGATTATATACGGTCTAGATCCTCTTTTAATGCTCGAAACGTGTAGATATTTCCCGATTCAGCACTGGTGTTAAAGATGTTGATAATTCCGATGATTCCCTGGTTGGAGACGGCTGGGAAAGCGCACGAATATTTTAAGCGATTTGTTGTAAGAAAAAAACACAGTACATTAGGCACTGAGTCGAATCAATCTTGATACGCGGTAGCGTATCGGCCAAGTTGCGTCTCCTAACCTCACAACAAAATAACGAGAGCTACCGAGTATCTATACACGATACAACTTCCCCTTCCACTACCGTCAACCGATTTTCCATCAATTAATAAAAAACGCGCCCACTTAGACGAAAACTATCCTTAGTTACACTATATAAATCACCAATCCGCTTTCCACTGTTGCAATTATTAATTTAATTCGTTCAATATTTACGAAGATATGCACATAGCAATGAACTGGCATACATATTTTTCGCATTCCAACTTATTGGCTCAAGTTTGACCGTTTTCGTTTAGTAGATAATAGAAACGCGAAAAATGTGCATGGTAGTTCGTTGCTATGTGCATATCTTCGTAAATATTGAACGATTTAAATTAATAATTGCATCAGTGGAAAGCGGATTGGTTATTTATATAGGGTAAATAAGGACAGTTTTCATCTAAATAGTGGCATTTTTTATTAATTGATGAAAAATAAGTTGAGGGTAGTGGAAGGGGAAGTTGTGTCGTGTATAGATACCCCGTACCTCTCGTCGTTGTGTTGTGAGGTTAACAGGCGCGACTTGGCCGATACGCTACCGCGTATCTCGATTTGTAATCGCGTATATTCAGTAGCGAAGAGGTAAACCGAGTTAAATCGATTTTGACGTTTAGTCAGTTTTTAATGTATATCACGGAATCAAAGAGAGATAGCGAAATTCTTCTCATGACCCATTTTATAATATTCTATTCGCTCTGCAAAAAAATTCGTGACAACATTTTTTTTATTTCGTTTAGATTCCGAGATATTCGTCAATAACTGACCAGTAGTCAAAACCTACTTGACCGGGCTTACCGCTTCGCTACTGAATTGTCACCGCTTCGCTACTGAATTTTTTTTTTATTCAAACAAACCTCCTATGCTCCATATCTCTTGAACGAATTACCGGATTTTGTTCTCCGTCATTCCCAATGCTATTTTTACCTCAGTTGGATTTTTATTGCTTATTTACATAGTTCTCTCATAAATTATTTTTCAAAGCATCGTCATTCATGGATTCCCATTCAGAAAACATCTGTAACTTTTTCATATTCTACAAGGGTTTTACATATAAGGTAGATGTACCTATGCCCGTCGTTGTCCCTACGCTCGTTCAGATCCTGCCAGTTATGACATTTCAATCATTTTGATAGTCCCAAGAGTCTATTAAGAGTGAAGTAGGATTGGAGTTATTATTTTAGTCAATAAGAAAAGTTATAGACACCAATGCAGAGTGATTTATTGAATAATAAGAGAAAAATCACATTCACATCAATTCGTGCTACGACAGAGTTAATTCTTAAGCCACAAGTTAAGAAACTCACAATTTTAAAACGATGATATCTCCGCTACAATAGTAAAATGGAATTAACAATCCCTTGACTAAGGTTTCGAGTAGTTGAAAATTTAATAAAAATGCATAAATTATAGTAATATCCGGATATTTCACTGAAAGATTTCCAATTAAAAGAATAGGTACAATGAAAATAGCATTGATCCTACGTTCGTTTTGCAATTAACTGTCAACTGGTAACGGACTAAACGGACGAAAAAATCACTTAAAAGATTGGACTGTCCAATGGAAATATAATTTTGTCCATCGAGATATTTTTTAATGTTGTTTTATCACAAAACAGGATACTCACGATGTAATTAATTCGGATATAACCTTTCCGTATCAATCAAATCACGAGACGAGGATAGGGGCATGTGTCAAACGAGCATGGGGATAAATGAATGAGCGTAGGGACATGGGACTTTTCATATTCATGGACGATTATTTATTACAAAATAGTAATTATCATAATTAATATAAATAAATTCCAATTCTGAAGGTTTTACCCTCTGATATGTAATTTAAATCATCGCATCTACACGCTCATTTCGATAGAAATATTGGACTACTGATGTGTTCACCTTAGCTAGACGAGTGTAGGGTCATTTACCTTATTTGTTGAGGAATTAGTATAATATTGTCAAATTGCTGCACGGACAGGGAATTAAATTTTCAGTAGGATGAATGTTACAATCCTAATGATCTGTTTTACCACGCGAGTGACTACTATCGCCACCGTCGCAACCAATCTGAACTACACATGCTGGGTGAAAAATTCATCGCTCCCCCTCTAATTGAGATGAAGGAATGAAACGACCGCAATCGGTTGAGGATCCAATTCTCAATCGATTGTCACCAGTTTCATCCCTTAATCTCTGCTGGGGGAGGAGAAATGGATTTTTCAATGGGGAGAGCCGTTTGGGGACTCACTCCATTCCTAAATATCCGTTTCTCCCCCTCTAATTGAGATGAAGGGATGAAACGACTGCAATCGGTTAAGGATTCAATTCTCAATCGATTGTCATCAGTTTCATCCCTTAATCTCTGCTGGGGGAGGAGAAATAGATTTTTCAATGGGGAGAGCCGTTTGGGGGCTCACTCCATGCTTCAAATATTTGTTTCTCCCCCTCTAATTGAGATGAAGGGATGAAACGACTACAATCGGTTGAGGATTCAATTCTCAATCGATTGTCACCAGTTTCATCCCTTAATCTTTGCTGGGGGAGGAGGAATGGATTTTTCAATGGGAGCAGCCGTTTAGGGACTCACTCCATGCTTCAAATATCCGTTTCTCCCCCTCTAATTGAGATGAAGGGATGAAACGACTGCAATCGGTTAAGGATCCAATTCTCAATCGATTGTCATCAGTTTCATCCCTTAATCTCTGCTGGGGGAGGAGAAATAGATTTTTCAATGGGGAGAGCCGTTTGGGGGCTCACTCCATGCTTCAAATATTTGTTTCTCCCCCTCTAATTGAGATGAAGGGATGAAACGACTACAATCGGTTGAGGATTCAATTCTCAATCGATTGTCACCAGTTTCATCCCTTAATCTTTGCTGGGGGAGGAGGAATGGATTTTTCAATGGGAGCAGCCGTTTAGGGACTCACTCCATGCTTCAAATATTCATCTCTCCTCCCCTAATTGAGATGAAGGGATGAAACAACTGCAATCGGTTGAGGATCCAATTCTCAATCGATTGTCACCAGTTTCATCCCTTAATCTCTGCTGGGGGAGGAGAAATGGATTTTTCAATGGGGAGAGCCTTTTGGGGACTCACTCCATGCTTCAAATATTCGTTTCTCCCCCTCTAATTGAGATGAAGGGATAAAACAGATCG
Organism: Diachasma alloeum; assembly: GCF_001412515.2. Classification (NCBI taxonomy): domain Eukaryota; kingdom Metazoa; phylum Arthropoda; class Insecta; order Hymenoptera; family Braconidae; genus Diachasma; species Diachasma alloeum. The sequence goes on from NW_021680641.1 coordinate 22,492, forward strand.
CAATCAGTTGAGGATTCAATTTTCAATCGATTGGCAACCGTTTCTTCCCTTCGTCCTCATTAGGGAAGGAGAAATTGATTGTTATATTAAGGGCAGGATTCCGCCGCCCGTCGGCGTTTCGAACTGCGGTAGGTTTCCCTCACCTACTCGACAGCGAACATAACCACTCGCTCCGCCCTCCGATTCCTCCATACGCGTTCCCCCCCACTCTGCGCCGTTATCGACGCTCTGACACGCTCCCTGTTTTACTTACAGGTACATACTCAAAATTAGTTCTGCGCCACCGCTACGAAATTTTGCGGTTGAAGCGTTTCCATAGGCGCTAGCAATCTCCCTTATAATCTCTGATAGAGGGAAGGAGGCCAAACAGTGGACATATAATACATAGACTGCGGGTTCCCTATCTCTCCTGTGTATTGAAAAAAGCACGAAACGAACAGAGAATGTTGCGTTTGTCGCCGATTTCCTTCGGTGTCGAACGGTACCGTAGGGGGGATAGTCACAATTGCATAGTGACCGTATCCCCCACACCGTGATCGTTCTTGCTCTACTCTGAGAAATATTCGAGAAAGAGAGAAACCATCGAAAAAACGGCCCTCCTTTTCTATTTCTTGCAGCCCCCACCAGCCGAACCCAAAGTCTATGTATTATATGTCTATGGGCCCAACAGAGGCTGGTGGGACCTCTGAAATCATGTGAAGCAGTATGTAGTTCATATTGGTTCCGATGGTGGTGATTCCTCGCGTGGTAAAACAAATTATTAGCATTGTGAAATTCATCGTACTGAGAATTCCACTCCCAGTCTGTGCAATAATTTGAAAATTATATTAATTCCTTAACAAATATATGTAAATACCCTTGTGGAATATGGATAAAATTACAGATGCACAGAGAAAAGAAGTGGATTAGCTTCAGAAAAAAGTTTCTAAATTTTAGAAACCGTAGTTTCTAACCTTCAGGTTTCTAAAATTTTAAAAATTGTTTCTAAGTTTTCGAAGGAAGCCGTTTAAAATTGATGATTGGAATTGGGATTAATTTCAAACTAAAAAATACTTGATTTTAGAAAAAAAATTATTTTCTAAAATCTAGAATTTTTTTTGAATTTTTGAGTGGGAATTTTGCAAAACGCGGGGGCGGTTGTGATATCCGGGGAAGGGGTTGTAAAGTAGGGGGTTTTGTAAAGAGGGATGTTTTATGACAGGGTGAGTTATCGATGAGGTTATCCAAAAATATCTCCGAAACTAACGGAGATAGCGAATTTTTACGAAAATTGAGGGGGAGAGTGGCGGGTGTGTGTTGAGAATTTGCAATCGAAATAATTAAGTCGGTCTTTTTTTCAAAAATATCTCCTAAACTAAGAAAGATAGCGATTTTTTAGCAAAATTTGGGGGGTGGGGAAGGCAGGGTTGTGTATTGAGAATTCACAACCAAAAAATTGAGTCGGTGAATTTTTTGAAAATGTATCTTCAAAACTAAAGGAGGTAAAGATTTTTGATGAAAATTTGGGGGAAGGAGGAGGCAAGCTGTATTGAATTCTCGACGTATAACACACGCCCGCCCCCCTAATTTGCGAATGAAATTTTCTCCTAATTTTGCAGTAAAAATTCGCTATCTCCCTTAATTTTGGAGATATTTTAGAAAAACTCACCGACTTAATTTGTTTGGTTGTGAATTCTCAATGCACACCCTCTCTTCCTCCACCACCCTACTTTTTGTAAAAATTCGCTATCTCCCATAGTTTCTGAGATATTTTTGAAAAACTCAACGACTCAATTTCTTTGGTTGGGAATTCTCAATTCATAACCTCCCCCGCTGCCCTCTTTGCAAAATCCTCCCTCCTCCTGCCCTTTCAATATCTCGACCGCAATTTTTTAGTTCAATTTGAAAATTTTCTAAAATTAAGAAAAATTCAGCATTGGTTTTGGAAAATATCGGTTCTTAAAAACAATCCCCAAATTGGTTAACTTTTATGATCCCACCAAGGATGAAGCTTAAGAACAGGAGTTCTCAAAATCTAGAAACTAGTTTGTTAAGCCAATCTACCTTTTTTCTCTGTTTTCTGAAGGGGAATCCATGAGTGATGATGGTTTGAAAAATCATTTATGAGAGAACTATGTAAATTTCGGTGACTTGTTCAAAAGATTTGGAGCGTTGGAGGCTTGGTAGAATGCAAAAAAAATGTGAATTCAGTAGCGAAGTGATAATCCGCATTGAGTCGATTTGTACTACTGGTCAGTTTTTGACAAACATTTCAAAATCTGAAAGAGATAGAAAATTTTTTGTCATGACCTTTTTTGTAGAGCCCATTGGGGGTTATCAATGAGGTCTGAAACGCAGCTAAAATCTCCATATTGTTTACGGTCGACTACCTCGGCCATCTCCGAAAATCTCTGTGACCCTTCGGGTTAACGGAAACAGGTTAGCGCAGCACCCGGTAGAGAAAAACGAAAAGTAGTATCCATTCGTATTTCAACGAGTTCACATCAACTAAGTAGTAGTTTCTCAACTAGTCCACAAGTATTAAGTAGAACTCAACGAGTAATTCAACGTGTAGTAATTCACCGAATAGTTATTAACGAGTATTAATCAACATTATTAAGAGTTCATGTCGAGCAGTCGTTTAGTGGCGTTTCAGTATCGTTACGATAATGGCATAGTCGATTCAGTCAAATAGCATTCAAAATTTAATACCTTTATTCAGTACATCACCTCTGTTAATTAAATTCAGTTTAAATTCAGTGACTCACCAAATTAACTTGCAAAGACAATTATCAGTGAAATTCGACTATCACCAGTGAAATTACATATATATTACCAAAGACGTGTACATAATTTTCCGACTAAAGTGGTTCGATCCCACAAATAACGTGTGATTTTTAAATCCGGCTCATCAGTAATTTTTCCAAAATCTCCCTCCACATTTTCATTCCACATCCACCCTAAACCTAGTCATTCTTCAAACAGTGGTCCTTCGAGCCGGATAGTGGGTGAAAACGTGTGAAAAGTTTTGTGGAAAAATCAAAGGGACGCCTCGTGTCGAATAAACTTTCGGGGTTCGCACGGGCAAATCAACGGACAGTGTTCCAGAACATTCGCCTTGTTTACACCCACAAGGGCGACGGAGTAACAAAGGATATAGTGAGTGGATCAGTGTCAAAAATCGGGAAAGCTCGGGAGTGACGAGTGTCACCGAAGCCCATCAACAAGCGTTGCTTGGCCACGTGCGCCACGCAACAGGCGACTCATCAAAAGTTCGGCAGTCGGTAACTCACCCAACTCTCGGCAGTCGGTAACTCAACGCCCATCCGTAGCCCCTCAACAGCCGATAACTCACCAATACCGACAACTTAGCACAGACTATCACCATGGTAGATGACGCTCAGGTCAACGACCCCACAGAAGGAACTCAACAATCAGAGAGCAACATTGAGTGAATTGTGGAAGTCACACTAGATGAGGGACTGTCAGCAATAAATGAGGCAGTTCAAAATAAGCCGATCACCACTCAGGAAGAACTCAACAAATCCGTTACGTCAACCAGAGACCCTCATGGGCAGACCCACTACCATCAACAGGTTTGACAGGTCTTCAAGAATTCAGGATGAGACAGCTGAGATTCAAGGTCAATACTTTAACAGAAATTCAACTAGAACTACACCAGTGTGAAAGGAATATGTTTGACACCACACTGGAGGAGTTGGAGAGCCAGAAAGAGATCGTCGAAGGAGAGTGGACCAAATTCGTCTCTCTTCAGGAGAAATTGCTCGAACACCTCACACTAAATAATGATTTCATCACTGAGAGACTGTATGAGCAAGCGACGTCAACAAAAAGGCAATGCCTTAGAAGCATCGATCAACTAAAGGGTCAGCTTGCAAGAACTAGAGAGGACATAACCAAAGGCAAGAAGAACTCCGATAAAGCATCAACTCCACATCAAGAAGATAAGAAGCCAGCTGGGGAGTTTCCCAAGACATGCTGTGCCTATTGTACGGGCCAGCACTTTATCGCAGCGTGTAAGAACTTCAACGCATTAATGCCAGTCAAGAGGAACGAGTTCGTGGTCGCCAAGAGCCTCTGTTTCAACTGTCTGGAATCTCATCGTAAGAAGACGTGTACTTCAACTAAGACATGCCACAAGTGCCAAGGAAATCATCACACTCTCATCCATGGAGGTAGCTCACACAGCATGAGCCCTCCTCCAAGCCGACCAAGATCTCCAACAAGAAGCCCTGACCACTCATAGTACAAGGAACCAGGGGAAGTACGAGCAGACAGCGATTCAACAGACAGCGATTCAATAGACAACGAATGAAGTCAGTTCATTCACCATCTCATTGATCATGTCCAACGACACTACCAGCACATCAACAGCAGTAGTGAACCTCAACGATCAGAGATCAATGAGATAGAAAAGAACATCAACAATCAGCAGAATAATCAACTCAAGTAGAGAAAAGTGGAGAGCAACTCAACAGAATTACTCCAATCCAGTAAATCACAACACATCGATCTTTGGAAATCTGATGGAGAATCATCTCAGCGGAAAGAGTTTAATAATCCTTTCCAATCAACTGAAAAAAGATACATCACCCAGACCAGACTCCAGAGCATCAATATCAGCAGGGAACCTCATCGAGCAGATAATCGATCATCTACTGAAATAATCTGTAGTTGATGAAGACCTCAAGCAGTTCGAATTGAATTTTGGAGAACTCCAAGGGAATTAAGAGCCTCAAGCAGCTGATAAGACTTATGGAATCTTGCGCAAGAGGCATCAAAACAGTAAGACGTTCAACTCAGCATTAGCAGACATAAACATCTTCAAGTTCTTCGGACAATTCATCAACATCCCCACCACCAGTAGGAGAGGGACAGCAAGCAGACATTCAACAAGAGACAAGCGAGTGAATTGCAATCAAGAGTTGTAATTCAACAGCAACCTCATTGATCATCCTCAGCATCGAAATCCAGGGTCTTCAGAGATGATCAATCAGCTGGTCAATGAGAGAGCAGAGAATCAACCAACCAGAAGACCATCAACAGCAGAAGCTAAGGGGAAACCAAAGATTCCAGCACTGAGAGTTAAGTATCATTTTCCTATTATGATTATTATGGCAATTGGTACATCTCTCACCCTGTGTTTGTCCCCTTAGCAATCATCAACAACGAGCTCAACTTCGAATGAGGGAATTTACGCCTCTCTCGAGTCGTCAGAAAGCTCATCAGAAAGCTCAACAGAAGGAAGAACACCACCAGCAGGTCGTCAAGTGCCCGTCACGTGGAGTCACGACCTCAGAGAGATAGATAATCCATCAACTACACCGCCAAGGAAGGTCGTCAACATTGGAGAGAAGGAAAATTGAAGAAATTAATCCAGATCACGGTAGCAGAGGGAGGCTAGGCAATCTTCAACCAGACGAATGGGCTGAAGAAGCAAAATTCAATACCCACACAGTTAAGAAACAGTCCCGCGTGACAGCAAGAATTGGAATAAACCGATTCAAGAATGCTGGTCCAATCAACACTATCAGAGGGATTGACGACTAAGGCGGTTCACCTCGTCACGTCCAGAAATCAAGCAGAAAAGGAACACTTTGGCGCCAACACAAAGCAATGATTGAATACTAACACTGTAAGGATATTTTCCCGGGTTGTTCACCCAGGAAAAATCCAAACTACTTTTTAGCCGTCTCTATCGCTCAATAGTCGGACGCCAGCCGAACCTTCACGGGAGGTTCAACGAAAACCGGCCTCTGAGGCAAACTCGTCCACTCAGAGGACTTCTGTGGCTGGGGAAAGGGTTGCCCAGCTAGCATCAGTGTGACACGGTAAAGTGGGCGAGGTCTACTAGGAGTATCGTATGCCAAACGTCACCAGCCACTGTTTCAGGCTAGACATTAAGCCTCACGGCCTAATCCCCCATGTAAAGTGAATTTACTCTCGTCCTGGACGGTTTTTCACCCTCTCAGTAGGCTTTCGCCTCCCGAGTATTTCGACTCGGGAGTGTTTTCAGAATTAGATGCGAATCAGCCGGGACTCCTCAGAGCTTGGGACGCCGAGAGGCTGATCCGACCAAAGTGGAACACTGTTACCCACTTCACGACCACCCACGCTCTCGGCCACCAGTTACCGCTTCAGTCATCACACGTCACCGTCTCCGGGTACTCGAATGTCGGCACATGGTCGGGTCGACAGGAGGACGATCTCTACTCCAGACCCACGGGCCCATGCGCACGACATTTGTTTCGCCGAGCCGGATAACGCCGGAAACAATAAAGTCGTCACTAAGAGTTCCGAAATATCTCTTTTTTCCGTTTGTGCAGGAGCATCCCCCTACGCTCGCTACCATCAGTTATGCACCTTGCTGCGCTGAGCTATTCGCCCACCATTCCCGTGGCCATCTTTCAAGCCAACACCACCATATATATCGGAGAAATCCTTTCGACTTCCCCGCTCGAGCGCCCGCGTTCGACTAACTCAGAATCTTACTAGGGCCTAGGTCTGGATATCTCAGCGATGATAGGTCATTCCGTTACCCTATCCCCACCAATCAACCTGACGGGATCCCGGGAGCACCAGTCCTCTCACCTGGCCGTTGGTCCCTAGTCTACTCTGACATAGCCTATGCTATCGCCCAGTTGGACAGCCTGTACGTCAGCCCCTTTNGTCCCTAGTCTACTCTGACATAGCCTATGGAATCGCCCAGTTGGACAGCCTGTACGTCGGCCCCTTTTCCCCTAGCACATGCTGGGCGAATTCCAAAATAGCGATAGTCTAGTAACGTCCTCCAGACCTCCAGGGGTCGCGGTTTCACCCATAACCGCTATGCCTTAGGTCTTTCATTGGTTTGTCGCTCAGTTCATCTAGTCGCAGCTTCCTTCAGCCGCCTCTAGATGTCGCCTCCTGTCTCAATTTTAGAGTTCACGTATCTTTTTAAGGGGATTTCAACCCGTAACGAGAAAATCCCGTTACAACACGTACAATCAATTGCAAGGGTTGTTCAGCGAGGGTATTTCTAGTGCGCACATGGTAACCTTCAAACGAACAACTAATCGAGCTTCACCAAATAGCAGGGACCCAGGAAAAATCATCAATTCAACATTCAACATAGAAGAAAAGGCAGAGCTACCAACGACTAAATGAGCAACGAGCAGAGAGTAAATGAGCACTGTATCATTCGATTTCAGTCAAAGGACATCAGCATCAGTGCTCAGAGAATCACCATTCAAAGACTCACATCAATTGCAACAAATTGATGAGTCAAATCCTTCGATCTGCGGAGATTCAATGAATCAGAAAGTTCAATAAGGAGGAAGAGGCATCAGTATCATCAGAACTTCCACCGGCATAGTATCTACCGCATCATGGAGGTCTGAGAGACGATGAAACCATTAAGCAGCTGCGAGTTCCAGTAAACAACTCCAGCAAAATTCAACCGAAAATCAGCTAGAAGAAACTCTCCAACACAAGCAACTCTGAACCAAGAAATCGAGAGGTTCAGAAACATCACCAAGGTGGGTCAACACAGAGCAGCTCGACCAGCACGAGACCACCAACATACAGTTCAGAATCTAGACTGGTTAGAAATCAACGCAGTCGCCAAGTCGAACGTCCAGCAGAGAATCAGCAGCTCCAAACACGGGAGCGCAGGAAACAATTGGATCGAGAGGTAATGTATCATTTTCTATTATCAATTTGACAAATGATACCGCCCTCATCCATTGTTTTATTCCCGAGGTAAACCAATATCAGAGGAAATCAACAGTGAGCACATCACCGAGAGGATCTACGCCCCTGTAAAGGGCACCCTCTTCCAGTAGCAGTCTAGACCCTCATCAAGAATCGTTACGTGGACGACATCAACATACGAGATAAAGCAGCTCAACTCGACGACAGTCAACAAGAGAGTAAAGTCATCAGAGATAACCCAGATAAACGATTCATTGGGTTGAATCACTTCAGTCGTCGTCTAGGAGAAAACTTTCCTTGAAAATCTAGAGAGACTCGAACGAAGAAAAGATCATCAACAAGCCAGCATCAACAGTGATGAGATCATCAACAGAGCAGGCGACAGTCAGGTGTCCGAGCCCCCGGGAACTGTCCACATTACCAGAGAGATCCAAAGAGCAATCCTCAACATCAGTAATCACAACAATAGATCGTCAACTGGGGATTGTCACCAGCAGTTACAGCAGCTGATCAACAAGTTGACCTCAAAGTCTGTCATCAAGGTCAAGCCTGAATCAAGTAGGGCTCAGCAAGCACCAAGGTCATCGTAGTCTCATCATCCATCCGTTAACAAAATTGTGGATGACCAGAGATCAATCTTCGGCTGAAGGAATTTACGAATTCTTCAGCTCAGCACAGTCCAGAGAAAGACTACGAATCAAGATCATCAAGGAATTCTAGTCAATGATCAATGTAAGACAATTCAACAAATCCATTGTCATCAATTCAAATCGATTCCACCTCGAGAAAACTCAACAATCGATCCTCAGCTCAGGAGTAAGAGAATTGGGGTTCATTCACCAGGAACTTACAACTCCGGTGAGTCGGACTGAATCCCACCACAGCGAAATCAGCAGAGAAAATCAATGAAGAAACCAGAGCCCTTCGAAAATCTTCAGGCCAATCTCTGCAAGCAGACAATCTTCAAGCAGTCGATCTCCAAGGAGTACATCTCCAAGCAGAAGACCAAACAGTATGCAATGCCCTCAAGATTGGTAACATTCAATGCCCCCGGCATTAACAGAGAAGAGAATATCACCAAAGTGTACAGAGTCATGTCAAATGACTCCAGTCCGAGCTCACTAGTCATCAACCAGCTCATCAAGCATCTCACGAAATAACCAGCCCAGATGGGAATCGTCAAGCCGAGGCCATGGACGTGCTTTATGGCTATCAACAACAGTATAGTATATCGACAATCAACACACAGTACATCGACAGTCAGAGCACAGTACAGCAACAATCCAGTAGATCCAGAAGAGCAGCAAAGAAAATTCACCAATTAATTCATCATCCCTGATAATCAATGCCTCCGGCATTCACAGAGAAGAGATCAACACCATGATGCTTAGAGCCGCATCAAATCGTTCCAGCGAATTGCACCCCTATGGACATCACCGAGACAGCTAGCAGATCATCAATTGTAGTGAGCAGAACTGAATAAATCAATCAAGACCTTGAAGACTGGCTACAATCAACAATCGATGCTCCAGCCATGGACATCCCAGAGGTGGCTAAGGAAGCAAAACCAGCACCAGCACATCCAGTTGCAATTAAAATCAATGAAGTCGCAGAGCTACTCACCAGGTATCAGACGATGGCTAAATTACTAGCCGTAACAGCAATAATCAACAGAGCAATCGACAGATTCAGGAGGCAGCCAACGCCCCCGGGACCTGCCCCGACGATCAGAGAACTCAACGAAGCGAGATTATTTTGGGTAAAGAGAACACAACATTAATACTTTGCTCGAGCTCTTCGAGTACTTCACAGAAATCACCAACCACCGAGAAATCATCAACTAGCTAAGCTGGGACCAATACTAGAAAATGAAGGGATCATGAGACTTGGAGGATGCCTCAAGAACTCGCAGTTAAATCCAGATGAAATTCCCCCAATAATCTTGCCTCGCCAGTTATGCTTCACCACAGCGGCAGTTCACCTAGAGCTAGTTACCAGACGAACATCAGAATAACCTCGAGACAATGATGCAGAAGAAGCTCAACAGAAGTAGACACACCATTAATTCATCATTCCTGATGATGAATTGCCCCCGGAGTGTTTGAAACGCAGCTAAAATCTCCATATTGTTCATGGTCGACTACCTCGGCCGTCTCCGAAAATCTCTGTGACCCTTCGGGTCAACGGATACAGGTCAGCGCGGCACCCGCTAGAGAAAAACGAAAAGTAGTATCCATTCGTATTTCAACGAGTTCACATCAACTAAGTAGTAGTTTCTCAACTAGTCCACAAGTATTAAGTAGAACTCAACGAGTAATTCAACGTGCAGTAATTCACCGAATAGTTATTAATGAGTATTAATCAACATTATTAAGAGTTCATGTCGAGCAGTCGTTTAGTGGTGTTTCAGTATCGTCACGTTAATGACATAGTCGATTCAGTCAAATAGCATTCAAAATTTAATACCTTTGTTCAGTACATCACCTCTGTTGATTAAATTCAGTTTAAATTCAGTGACTCATCAAATTAACTTATAAAGACAATTATCAGTGAAATTAGACTATCACCAGTGAAATTACATGTGTATTACCAAAGACGTGTACATAATTTTCCGACTCAAGTGGTTCGATTCCACAAATAAAGTGTGATTTTTAAATCCGGCTCATTAGTAATTGTCCCAACATCTCCCTCCATATTTTCATCCCACATCCACCCTAAACCTAGTCATTCTCCAAACAAGGTCTAGAGAACAAATTTTCTATCTCTCTTAGATTCCGAGATATTCGTCAAAAACTCGCCAAAAGTCAAAATCGATTTAACCCGGTTCACCACTTCGCTACTGAATGTACTCGACATCTTGAAAGGTAAACAAGCGAGTGTATACATGTCGATGATTTAACCATTGCCAAAAAGCAATGGTGAAGGAACTCCAAGGATATTTATATTTTGTTCTTGGAGCAAAGTAAATCCAAATGATGTTGCATATTATCTCGGGTCTTTCCTTGTGACGTGAGTCACTCGGTTTGGAAAAATGATTGAAATCCCCCAAAAACGATGAAAAAAAATTTTTTTTTTTAAAAACCGGCCAAGTTCGCCTTTGTAAACATTGTATTTAAAAAAAAGTTGTAGTTCCTCAGAACAAAAATTGAAAAAATGCTGATGAACTATTTCAATGCCTTGTTATGGAAAAATGTTCGAGTAGTGAATGAAAAAGAGTGTCAACGCGAGTGTTTCTTAAAACAAAATTGTTCAGGAAATTCTCAGGACCAACGTACTTGGCGCGGTTTTTTGAAACACTGATTGCGAAAAATTGTCGCTTTATGTTGACACCATGGTCGAATGAACCTTCTCCATGCTTTTATGTCGCGAATGCCGATAACTACCTGGCGATCACTACCTTAATTAATTTAATTTCTATTCATGAAACTGGAAATGTTTGAAAATGGAAAAGAATAAGCTTAAGGCATTAACTTCAACTATCCGGCAATTCCATCCAACGCAATCACACAATTGCCCATGTACGATTTGAACACCTAGCAAGGTGTAGTATGCTTCAAAGCAATTTCTGATTCCCAAAGTGGATCTCAAATCTCAAATAATAAACTCCCAAATAAGAATCCGCATTAAGATGAAAAACCGCACGAAGTACGTTGGTCCTGAGAATTTTCTAAACAATTTTTTTTTAAAGAAACACTCGTGTTGACACTCTTTCATTGACTTTGTGTTGATAACCACACTTTTTATGGTCGTACCCACTCCGTAACTCACAGGAATAGACAATATTGAGTTGCCATTGATGAGTTCAAATTTCCAACAGTACAAGCCGACTGCAGAAAAAAATTAAATTGTTTCTAGATGTTATGAAAAATTGTCTGGGTTTTCAAAATCACAAGTTCAACTTCATGACCTTGGCGCTCTTCCTTATTTCTGCAATTTTTTCAATTTCCCATAAACAATCATCCATGAATAAGTACTCGGGCATTTTTCCACAATAACGCATTGAAATGGTTACTCGGCATTCTTTCAAATTTTGTTCTGAGAAACAATACAATTTTTTTGGAAATTTTTTTTTGCTGAGGTTCGATAATAATAAACTGTAATACACTGTTTTATTTTTGTCGGCGAGCATCCGATGCATAATCGGAAGGTCCCGGGTTCAAATTCCGGTCTGAGCTATCCATTTTTTCAGTGAAAATTTTCTGGGTATTCATATTAAGAATAATGCCGGTTCCCGTCCTCATCCAAATCCTATCCAATCATTTTCTATGACGCCACAAAAATGTGGAATGCTATATACATTCCCTTCTCTAATGTTTAATGTAAAACTTGATATTTGCTTAGTGGAGTCACGCGATAGATGATCAGAAGTTGATAGTCAATTAGATGATTTGAATCGATATTATAACTGTTGAATTCCGATATGAATGATAAGTAAACTGGTGATTTTTACGATAGATTATGATGATTCTCGAGGTGAGTTAACACGCGATACGATGTACTTGGTGTTAGATACGTTCGATGACTAAGTGGCCGTCGAGTGGTTTCTAGCCACTTGGGCGGCATTCGGATAAGTTGTCGACTATTGCCGATCGTCATGGAAACCGATGAGTTGAAGTTTGACTTAGCAATGCATATTTTAGGGAGGACTTTAAACATCTCGCCCACCCTCATCATCCCCTAATGACGAAGGTGATGATGATATTCTGGCTGGTGATGGTCTAACTGGTAATTCTACATTGTGATGATTTTCCAGTAGATCTGCGTCGATTGAGAACGGGGCTAGCTGATGAATCAATCTTCTGGTATTTTGAGAGGGTGTTTTGAGGTCAACGAGTCTCGTGAGCGCGTCTTGTCCAGGATGAATTGCGATGACTCTTCCTAGGGGCCACTTTGATGGTGGCTGATTGTGATTGATGATGATAACTAGGTTTCCTGGTTGAATGTCGTTGACTGGCTGACACCATTTGTAAATTGATTGATATCGATGAAGAAATTCTGTAGACCATCGATCTCCGCAGTACTGAAGCCTTCTGGTGATGAGTTGCCATCAATTAAGTCAAGCTTTGTTGAGATTGAAGATTGATGGTTCAGGAATAGCGGTGAGAGTATTTGCAATTAGGAAATGTCCTGGATTCTATACTGATTCCTCCTCTGGATCATTGGTGAGTCGACAGAGAGGTCTCGAGTTGAGGACCGCCTCAATTTGAGTAAGAAGAGTCGTAAATTCCTCATACGTCAGAGTTAAGTGGCCGATGGTGCGTTATAGCTGAAGGTTCACCGACTGGACGGCTGCCTCCCACTTCCCACTCATATATGGAGAGTAAGGAGAGATGAATTTCCATTTATTTCCACCAGAGGCGAGTCGTGCAGCCATCTCTGCAGACTCCCTTGATGCTGAGTCGAAGAGAGCACTCAACTCACGCTGAGTTCCTACGAAGTTAGTGCCTCTGTCACTGGTGATTGCGCAAATATCTCTTCTGCTGGTAAAACACTTGAAGGCTGCGCTGAAGCTGTCTGTTGAGGGGTGAATGATAAGTTCTAGATGAATGGCCGATGTTGCCAAGCAGACAAATACCCTGATGTACCCCTTGTCCATCTTGATGTTGCTCCTGATCCTCTTCACCTCAGGATATTGAAAGGTCCAGCAAAGTCGACCTCTGAGTCTCCACTTTCTGAGTGGAGAAAAGGTCTCGATGGTGTCACTCGTCTGGACCGTATTTACCCCATTAATTGTTGGGCTCTGATGGCTCGATAACGTGCGCATGTGATGCATTTGATGATTAGATCGTACTGGGGCGCGTCCGCCCAAGATCCAGTACTTCTGTCAAATGAGAGCCAAGGTAAGTTGAGTGCTTCCATGGAAACTGCATTGATGAGCGTCAGATACGATTACTGATGATAATTTCGAGTGACTCGGTATGATTATAAAATGTTTCTGCTCTGGGTCCATGGTGTTGTTTTTCAGTCTCCCACCTAAACGAAAATCTCCGTCATTGTCGACGAATGGAGTCAATGTTATCATTCGATGCTTTGCCGGCAGTGTCCGTTCGATAGTGAGGATGTTGAACTCCGCTTGGCAGTGTTGATTCTGCGTATATTTGACCCAGTAAATCCTAGCCTCCTCGACTTTTTGAAGCGTGATAATTGGCGATTCTGATGCCTGTTGACCTCGAAAGGGTTTGGTGACTTGATAAATTGTTGCTGATAATCTCAGCAATTTTATTCGCGATGAGTAGCGATTGATCGGATCATTGTTGTCATTGATGAACACTGGATAAGATCTCGCTGTTGAAGGTCGTTCCTCGAGAGCAGCCTCAGTTGCTGCATTGAATGATGATGGTGGCCATTGTTCTTGGGACCCTGCCAAGTTGGCATGGAGTATTAGCCAGGTTGGTCCACTCCACCAGAAATGATGTGCTATTAACAATGATGGTGATATCCTTCTTAAAGTACAATCCACTGGATTTTCGGTACCGTTGATGTGCTCCCACTTTGCTGAAGGCAAGATTTTCTTGATTTTAATGACTCTACTCTGTACAAAGTCTTTTCATCTCGCTGCATGGCCGCTGATCCAGGTGCTGACCACTGACGATTCGCTTCAGAGATGAATTTCCACATTCTCGAACCCCAAAACCTTGAGAACGTGGTCGACGATTTCGGTGACGATCAATGTTGCAGTTAATTCTAGCCCGATGATTGTAAATTTTTTCAAAGGGCCTACTTTCGTTTTAGCACAAACGAGAGTAACGGTCGGCTCCGACCCTGGAGTTGGTGTACGAAGATCGACTGTGGCACCCATGGCGAGGTTTGATGCGTCAGCAAACCCATGCAATTGTATGGTTGCAGAGTCTCACGGGAGATGAAGACATCGTGCGATGGATAATTGATCCAGTTGGTGAAGTTCGTTTCTGAAGATGCGCCATTGATTACAGTATTCTAAGGATAAGGGATCGTCCCAATTTACCTTCAGAAACCATAGTTTCTGGATAAGTATCTTGGCTTTAATGATGACTGGCCCGATTAGACCCAAAGGGTCGTAGATCTGCGCAATCTCAGAGAGGATCGTGTGCTTGGTGATGGCGCTCTTTGAGGGCTTCTTCAATTTATAATGGAAGGTGTCTGAGTGAGGTTGCCAACACAGACCCAAGACCTTCACCGTTGATTCTTCAAATTCCACTGGCTTTGATAATGATGTGTCTATTCCCAATGTCTGGCGAATAAGCGATGAGTTGCTCGTCCATTTCTGCAGGGGAAAGATGCCCGCCACGCAGAGATGTGTTAAGTCATTCATGATCGCCATAAGTTAATTTTCGTCATCCGCACCACCGTAGATGTCATCCACCTAGTGCCTTTTGGTTATTGATGCAACAGCTAGAGGATAATTTGCACCCTCGTCGAGGGGTAACTGCTGCAGAACTCTGAATGATACCCAGGGTGCACATGTCATACCGGAAGTGACTGTCGTCAGTTGGTATTCGATGAGTTGATTTTCTGCATTCTTCCATAGGAAGCTCTCAATCGTCCAGGTGCACCTTGATCTGGCGAAACATCTTCACGATGTCAGTACCAAAGACCAGGGGATGACGTCGGAGCCAGAGGAGGAGGTCCGCAGAGTTGCAGCTTTGGGCTGCAATGAAGGATGTGATTGATTGAGACGCCAGATGAGCTCCGACCGAATCCATTGAAAACCACTCTATGCTTGGTGGTGATATTATCTTCCTTCAACACTCCGTGATGAGGAAGATAATAAATTGGTGATGTTTCTGATGAAGTTGTTGCTCTCTGCATGTGACCCAGATCTTTATATTCCTGGATAAAATCTCCATAGGGCTTACCAAATGAGGGATGTATAGATAATCTTCTGTTGATTCTCTGGAGCAGCTTTCCAGCCTTCGATTTCGTTTCACCCAAGGATAATAACGATGATTTCAAGGGAATTCGTACGATGTAACGACCCATTGAGTCTTTTTGATGAACTTCTACGAGGTGATTCTCACACTCCTATTCCTCAGGAGTGAGTAGCGATGATAGCGAAAATTGTTTCAAAAGATCCAGGAGTTGTTGATTGGTCGTTTATTTCCTGACTGACTATGGTGACTTCGGACCACAGTCGTTGCAACAGACTGGGCCGGAGACTACCCAGTCGAACATGGTGCTCTGTGCGATGAGTTGATTATTTCTAAATTTGATAACCTTATCTCCGATGATCTTGTATTGGTCAGCCCCAATGATAATATCTATGGGGCAAGGAGTCAGAAATTGTGGTTCAGCAAGTTGAAGATCTTGCGGTTACTAACTCACTGATGATTCTCAGCTGAACGGTGGTACTTTAGCCGTCAGCCACTTCAGGATGTGGGCACTGAAGGTGAGATGAGCAGACGGATGTTATCTCGATTGTAAGTCGAGAGTGACAACTCCGCGCGTGCTTCCAAAATATGTATTGCCGTGATTGACGACTCGCACAGCTGATGGTTATCGATGAAGATGTAGTTGTGAGTGAGGCTTTCACAGATGATTGATATTTCTGAGCTTTGATCAATGAGGACTCTTGCTTGAATGGAAAGACCTAAATGATTGAGAGCGCTGATTCTCGCTGTCGCAAAGACAACCAGTTCAGATGCCGATGAATGGACCTTGTTGATTGAGATGAATTCTCTTTAATTGATGTTGTGGACGTCTGATTGTCGATGATCTTCCTTTGATTGAACTGATGAACTTCTGACTGTCATTGACCCCCAAGATTGTAGTGGATGTGGTCCCAACTGCGTCACCCACTTTTTCCTTGTAGTGAGGCTTAGGTGAATGAAATGCATTGTGGATCAGCGTGTGGTGATTTTCCTTGCAGGTCCCGCACGTCTTGTCACTCTTGCATTTGAGGACACGATGTTGTCCCATGCAGTTCCAGCAGAGGTCATTCTCTACGTGAAACTGCTTCCTCAGGACTGGAGTGAGACCGATGAACCTAGAATACTCAGCTCCGATTTAGTGAGGACCTGTGCAGAGTAAGCACACTTTCTTCTTTCTGTTGCTGGGTGGATTTCTCTCTTGCAGTCGATGATTTTCCCGATGATTTCGTTGTAGATGATTTGTGGACGCCTGGTCTCCATTGTGGTCTGTCCTCTCAGCATTCTCCAGAGCCCTAGCGCGAGACCTGAGGAACTCCAGAAGAACTTTGAACTGTGGAGGTTCAGTCTCGTTCCTCAATTCGACCTTCCAGGCCTCCCGTGTCTCGACATACAGAATTCTCCTAATGATGTGAGCAATGATAATGTCTTAAGAGCATCTAGAGACTCTGTTGTGGTATTGATGGCATTTATCAATCCACTTGATGACTTGCTCAGCAGGAGAGTGAGACAGAGGATGCGATTGAGATAAGAGTCCATGATGAGATGCTTATTTTCATAACCTGCGATGAGAGTCACGATGGCAGTCACTGGGACATTTTTGATGGATTTCAAGGCTTTGTAATGATTCGGGATTGTCAACTATTCCCGCCCGTGAAAATTCACTCGGTTCCCCCCCTCAATCTACTATCGCTGGACATCAGCGAGGGCTATTGGACATCTCAGCGACGTTAGCTCGCTCTCTTGCCTTCGAACCACTAAGCCAAACGGTGAGTTATTATATTCATTCGCAATCATATCGAATTTTGATGGTTAGGGACGCTCAAGCGATAGATTTCTCAATAATTATTCATACTGATCATTTAAATGTTTGAATTTATTATTTTTTTCATTCAGTGATATTTCGTTGATTTTATATAATGATTTATTTTGATAAAATCCGATCGGATTAAATATTTTCGACTAAATTAAATTTGGAATGTATTTGAGTGTGCGCGCGTGATTATTTCAAGGCCTATATTTTTATATTTAAATACTTTCATCATGAATTAATGGAATAAACGATGTCGTAAAAAGAATTTATTCTCGAATAATCCATTCTTTTTGTGATATTTTGTTATATACATGTGTTCTTTGTTATTTTTTCTTCTTGATTGACGACGCCTGGAAACAGGTAAAGAGTATTATTATATATTTTTCTACGGATATTTCGACATCGAATTCCCCTTTTTCTTATTTAATTTATAAGGAGATAAGATTTTAAGATTTACTCCATCGGATCCATCTAATTGTGCATTCATAAAAATTCATTTAAAACCTATAAAATATTCTATATTTGGCGCCCAACTTGTGGCACGATACTCTCGATCTTTCGAGAATATTGTCGCACGTTAACTTGAGTATTGATGTCACAAACACCAACCACATCAAGGACCACTCGGTCAAGTAAACAAGCCATTCTCTCGGATGGTCTTTTGAATCAGAATAAAAGAAAAAATAAAGTAGACTCTCCTATCATTAAACAATCTAAATTTGGAAACAATAGTAATTCAGTACTGCGTGACAGGGAAATTGAAATGGAGAATATTGAGGAATTAAAACAAGCTCTGTTGGAGGAGCAGACTAAGTTAAAAAAGGCTATGAAAGAGGCGGAAGCACGCAGATTACGAAAGGAAAGGTTGCGGGAGGAAAAACGAATTCTCATAAACCAAAAGAAACAGGTGGAAGACAGTCTTCGGGCGGCGCGACAAGTTCAGCAGGCTCAGCAGACACCACCTCCGATGACTCAGGCAACTGTGAGTAGTGTGAGTGACGGAATTGTTCAGGGTTTGGTTAATCAAATCCCGTACATGCAAATCAATCCAGGCTTAAACCAACGAGTATTGTTGGGAAGTGATTGGTGTAAGCGAAATAATGTAATGATTGATTATGGAAATAGATATTTGTTTGTACTTGGTGCTCGTCTGGCTCCAGGATCCGTGTCGTTTGAGCGGGGGCCACCAGACTATGTAAATTATATTAGCATTGGTGCTATTGAAGGACACACTTCAAGCAGAGGTGAAATTGAAATTAATGATGACGATTATATTATCAGGATGGACAATGACTATGGGTATAGTGGTAGCTGCTCATTCGCTGTTGATGTCACGACACTGGATCCGGGCCAGCCGGCACAAATGAAACAATTATTAGAGAAGCATCACGCGTTATTTTCTGACCAGCCCGGTTGCACGAGTATTTATCAAAGTGAGATTAAAGTAATTCCAAATAAACCAGTTGTGAGACGTTCTTATCCCGTGCCATTTGCGTTGAGAGAAGCGGTAGATGAGGAAATTCGTCGTATGCGTGAGATGGGGGTTATTGAACAGTGAACAAGTCAATACTGTAATCCGCTACGTATTTTGGATAGGAAAATTGGTAATATACGAGTGTGTTTAGATGCTTGATTTATAAATGCGATAATAGAAGGGGATAACGAGACTCCAGCGTTAATCGAAGAATTAATGCAGAAATTTAGTGGAGGATTTTGAGTACAGTAGACCTCACTAGTGGCTACTGGCAAATTCCGCTCGAGCCACAATCGCGACAATATACTGCTTTCTTACATGGATTGACTTTGTACCAATTTACGCGTATTCCGTTTGGACTAAAGACGGCCGGAAGTGGGTTTATTCGAGCATTGAGTCTCGCATTAGGTGAAGAATTCAATGGATTTTTAACGTATTATATCGATGATTTATTGGTGGCATCCAGTAGCATGGAAGAGCGTGATAAACACCTGAGATTGATTTTTGAACGATTAGAAAAATACAAGTTCACAATAAAACTCGAAAAAGCCCGATTTTACTGTTCTACCTCACCTTTTTTCGGTTTTATTTTGTCAGAAAAGGGTATTAGACCCGAGGAGGGTAAATTGAAAATTATCGAAGATTTCGCTGCTCCTCAAAATCGCACCGAGTTGCAGCAATTTTTAGGTGTATGCAATTATTATCGCAAATTTTGTGTGTGTCATGCCAAATTTGTGGATCTTTTACTAGAGTTACTGAAGAAGGAGTCACCATGGGTGTGGACCGAGAAGCATGCACTCGCATATCAGGATTTAAAAAATAATTTCGTGAATTGTATTATGTTATCACACTATGATTTGAATAGAGAATTTAGAGTTCAAACGGATGGGTCGGATATCGGGTTTGTGGAGTATTCTATCAGATTGAGGATGAGGGCAATCATTGTGTTGTCTCATTGGTCAGTCGAGAATTGACACCCGCAGAGCGCCAGAATACAACTACTGAAAAGGAACTATTGGCAGTGGTATATTCTGGAGAAGTTCAGGGTGTATTTGATTGGCAGAAGGTTCAAAATAATTACGGATCACAAGGCCTTGACTTTTTTGAATACTTCCCCCTATCATACAGCCAGATTTTCACGCTGGAATTTATCGCTGCATGAGTATCAATTTGTAGTTGAACATTGCAAGGGTATCAACAATGTTGTGGCAGATTTTTTCAGTAGACATCCTGATGGGAAATTCCACGAGCAAGAGTCGACAAAATTGATCATTTCAGTATATTAGTGTCGATAAGTATGCTTGAATTAAACCGTGATGTTTGTAGTCAATTGAGGAATATTAAACTGGCTCAGGAGATTGATAAGGAGGGCATGAAATATATTGAGGAAAAGTTAGAGACCGATAACGTGGATTTGTTTCACCAACATGAAGGAGTCTGGTTTCATCGGGCACGGAGTACAGAAAATTGGCGTATTTGTGTTCCGAAGCATTTGCAGGGGTTGATCGCAAGTTCTGAGCATGAACGCATTGGACACGCCGGAGTGTTCAAAACAATTAGTCAGGTGAAGAGGAATTTGGGGGAATTTGGTGGAAGAATATGAATAAAGATATTAAGTCGAATGTTCTCGCGTGTGACCTGTGCCAACGCACAAAGCATTTGAATCGTACAGTGGAGAGCGAGTATGGTATTATGAAATCTGATAATCCTGGAGAATTAGTAACTGTTAATTTTTATGGTCCGTTGCCTCGGTCAGTTGGGGGAGTGGAGTATATATTTGTGGTGCTTGACACGTTTTCGAAGTATGTGAAGTTGTATCCGATAAAGAAGGCTAATACGATGACGGTATTAAAGAAGATACTTGTAGAATATCCGCGGGAGGTCAATAAACCACAACGAGTCCTAGCAGATAACGGTACGCAGTTCAGGGCGAATGCATGGACACAGGAATTGCACAACAATGGGATTAGGACTAGTTTTTGTTCCATTCGTCATCCCCAGTCGAATCCGACGGAACGAGTTATGCGGGAATTGGGGAGAATGTTTCGTTTGTTGTGTTCAGCAAAACACACCGCGTGGGCAAAATTTGTTCCTGTGATTGAACGTTGTTTAAATTCCACCACTCATTGTACCACTGGTTTCGCTCCTCATGAGTTACATTTTGGTAGAGAAATTCGTGACAAAATTCGCGATTTGATTTCGTTCCCTGGATCAGAATTACCACTACAGCATGATCAAATGATCCTTTTGGCTAGGGATAGGATTCAAAAGGGTTATGAACAACGTACGAAAAATCAGAAGATTCAGCCACCTCTTGATTTAAAATTGGGGGATCACGTTCTCCTCCGAGTACCGCACCTATCGAGTAACACGGACAGGGTAACTCACAAGTTTTTTCACTTGTACGTGGGACCGTATGTTATTAAGAAGGTCATAGGCCCCAACGCGTTTATTCTTGCGGATGGAGATACTTCTGTAGAGTTGAAGGGAACATACAATCGCACGAGTCTGAGGAGGTATGTTGAGACTGTTGACTCGACGCCCGGGGATCAAGAAAATTAATGATTAAAAAAGAAAAATAAATAAAAATATATAAATAAATGAATAAAAAATAACAATAAATCAGTATCCAAGCCTCTGTTGATATAGCTGTAGCGACGCAAGAGTAATTGTTGTTATGGAATGTTGAGTCATCGGTTGGGTGTTCAAAAATATCAATAATTAAAAGGCTGAGTTCAATCGTATGGTTAAATTACGTATTAGATAATGGATCTCAATTATTGAATACCTTGATTAATTCGTAATAATAATTTAGTTGTTGACTGGTATGAGTATGAGTGAGTAAAATGGTATGGGAAATAATCTAAAGCGTTCCCATAATTGTCAAATTGCATTGTTCAAATAGAACGAAGGCAAGAGCTAATAATCTGATGAAAGTAATTGGCATGATTTGGGTTATGTTATACTAAAGAGCAAAATAATTGATGATATCAACTTAAAATCTCGTATATAAAAGAAAATGTACATTCGCCTATGATTGTTAATGATGTGATAAGTCACCGCGGGCAATGAAGCAAAAAATTGAGTGTTCAGAGTGAGGGCATTCTCGAGTCAATGATGCTGCCGTTGTCAAGGAAGAACAGCAAGGGTGAGGGCTGTTGAAATCAAAGTCGAGAGTCCAGGTGGATGGAGCTGAAGTCTTGATGGAGTTTAGGTCCGAGTCAGGATATTGAGTTGTGGTATCACGACACGTGGTAGTTCCTGAGTTCCTGAGCTGATAACAACGCTAATCACAACCTATAAATGGTGAGGGAGTCGGTTATGTAATCTAAAAATTATTCATTGGTTATTACAATCCCAGGTTAAGGGATGGATAACCGTAAAGCTTCATTGGGATATGGATATTGAGTAATGGAATGAGCATGTTGTAATATCGCCAGCTTCACGTTCATTGCCTGCCGTAGGGTTCAGCGGAAACTAATAACTCCGATCAGAACCTGTCTGATACGAAAGGTCGCTGTTTAAGCTGGAGGTTTTCCAGGGCAATTAAGGATCCATGGCTGTTGGATAGATAACTGCAGTGTGCCATTTGGACATGGGTTATGTTCAATTTCTGGTAGAGCTCATGCAGATATTGGTGTCTATGGAGAAACTGGTCATCGAAATCCCTGCATCAAATTGGTTTATCTCCCGTCACATTTGTTCCGAGAGATAAAGGGGGATGCTGTAATGATTCGGGATTATCAACTATTCCCGCCCGTGAAAATTCATTCGATTCCCCCACTCAATCTACTATCGCTGGACATCAGCGAGGGCTACTGGACATCTTAGCGACGGTACCTCACTCTCTTGCCTTCGAACCACTAAGCCAAACGGTCAGTTATTATATTCATTCGCAATCATATCGAATTTTGATGGTTAGGGACGCTCGAGCGATAGATTTCTCAATAATTATTCATACTAATCATTTAAATGTTTGAATTTAATATTTTCCATTCAGCGATATTTCATTGATTTTATAAAATTATTTATTTTGACAAAATCGGATCGGATCAAATATTTTCGACTAAATTAAATTTGGAATGTATGTGAGTGGGCGCGCCTGATTATTTCAAGGCCTATATTTTTATGTTTAAATCCTTTCATCATGAATTAATGGAGTAAACGACGTCGTATAAAGAATTTATTCTCGAATAATCCATTCTTTTTGTGATATTTTGTTTTATATATGTGTTCTTTGTTATTTTTTCTTTTGATTGACGACTCCTGAAAACAGGTAAAGAGTATTATTATATATTTTTCTACGGACGTCTCGACATCGAATTCCCCTTTTTCTTATTTAATTTATACGGAGATAATTTTTGAGATTTACTCCATCGGATCCATCTAATTGTGCATTCATAAAAATTCATTTAAAACCTCTAAAATATTCTATAGCTTCAAGGCCTTTCCAAGCAGCCTCCAGGCGAATCATCTTCTCCATGGTTGAGATTTCCTTACTGCGTCCCACGAGTTGGAAGAACATGTCAGTGAACTTCCTCCATTCACTGAGGTCTCCAGAGAAATCTGAGATATTGAGACGAGTCAGGTTACTCGTGTTGGATCCTCCTTCTGATGATGCTGCCGTTAATGCAGATGAGCCTTGATGCGACCTAGCTCGGTCATAGTTCGAGCATAGTACGAGCTTCCTTGCTCAAAATATTCATCGACGAAGTACGGATATGTGAGATCTTCTTCATACGCGTTCCTGTAGAGTGAGTCGTGATAGCCGGAGAAGTCTGTCCATTGCGTCTGTATAACCTGCTAATGTGTTTCGACTTTCTCGACGGTGAGTTTCTTGCTTTTGAATCTGTTGAGCATTCCGATGGCATTGTCCAATATAGTGAGTCGCGTGAGTTGAGATCGAACCTAAAGATAGAAATTGATGAGCGCAGGGGTTATCTTCTTCTCCGGTAGAACTCCCATTGATGGTTGATTTACCGATGTTGAAGGAGTTTTCACCAGGTCTTCAGTTAATGAAAAGTCAGGTGAATTGAATACCTTAACTGATGCTTCGTCCTTGTGTTGAGTTTCCTCAGTTTTGTTGTTGAAGTCCTGAATCTTACCGTCGTCTGACCTGATGATGATGAACGTGTGAGTGTCAGCGAGATAGCACTACACGAGTTATTGCTGATGAGGAGCGATGGGAGGGAATACTGCCGATTCACGGCAATACTCGGACAACAGACGGATGGAGCTGGGAGAATCTCCGATTACGCCAACCGAATGGTTGGAGAGGGAGGAAACGATTATAGCGCGGTGCACGTGTAGTTGCGCCGAGAATTCAACTGTTGACGATGACTCACTCTCGGCGTGCATTTAACACTGAGGATGGCACTCGGCTAATCCTCTGATGAATTTAGCCTCGTTGATTGTCCGTCGGCTGTCTTGTGAACCCGGAATTGCCTCGTGGCACACAGAGCGTCCTAGTACACGATACACACACACACACACACACACACACACCGATGATGTCTGGCAATGTTCACTGATGCCCGATAATGTCCACTGATGATTGTCGCTGATAATTGTCACTGATTGCACTTTCACTCGATGAATTTGGCCTCCACTCATCCGGCTCGAAGGACCAATTTAAAAAATGTTGATAATTCCGATGATTCCCAGAATGGCGAAGCAGGGGACAGGGCAGGAATATTTTAGGCGATTTGTTGTAGAAAAAAAACCCGGTATATTAGGCACTGAGCCGGATAAATTTATTCGGTGTATAATTTCTTCTTTCCATTTTTTTCATTGAGTGCGGTGTCCTATTTAAAATATAAGTATTTACGCGTCCATTTGCGATTTTGAAGAGTGAACCTTACTGTTTCTAATACGTATGTCATGCCTAGAAGAGCTGTGTAACTTCACAAAACAGTAATATATACAATGGCGACCAATGCGCAGCAGATTCGGCACTTTATTCTCTACATGTTCCAACAAGGAAAAAAAGCCATTGAAGCCCACGATTCGATTTGTTCTACTCTCGGAAGTAATAATGTGTCTTATGATACGTATAGATATTGGTATAAATGCTTTAAAGGAAGTGATTTCGATCTCAGAAACCGGAAACGCGCTGGACAGCAACTGAAATTTAAAGATGCTGAATTGAAAGAATTACTCGACAAAGACTCAACGTGAACCCAAAAAGAGCTTACAGCTTAGCTAGGAGTTACTCAAGCAGCAGTCTCTAAACGATTACACGCAATCGAAAAAATACAAAAGGTAGGAAGATGAGTTCCACACGAACTGGCTGAACATAACCTCGGCCAACGCATGAACACGTTGCTCGCCAAGTGCCAGAAGAAAATTTTTTTGTCAAAAATTGTGACGGGAGATGAAAAATATATTTTTTTGTTAATCCCAAACGGAAAAAGGCATGTGTGAATCTTGGACAACCATCGACATCCACTCCCCAACAAGAAAATTCACATGAAGAAGGTTCTCCTCTGCATCTGGTGGGATATGAAGGGTGTATTATGAACTTTTGGAAACGGGTCAGACAGTTACTCCAGAACGCTACAGTCGACAATTGAACAAATTGAGCGAGGTACTTAATGAGAAGAGGCCATTTACTGGGCAAGGGAGCCGAAAAGTCATGTGACTCCATGATAACGCTTGACTTCATGGTGCTCACGCGACTCAAAAAACGATTTTAAGCTTGGGCTGGGAGGTTGTCTTGCATGCGGCTTGTTCACCGGACTTGGCCCCTTCCGATTACCATTTGTTCCGGTCCATGCAGCACGCCTTGGAGGAAAGACGCTTCCAAACTCTGGACGATAAACGAAAATTCTTTGATGAATTCATCGCCTCAAAGCTTGCAAGTTTTTTTTCGCGATGGCATTCGTATGTTGCCCGATCGATGGCGTAAAGTCATCGAAAACGATGGATGATATTTCGAGGATTGATCCAGTATTTATATATTTTATAATGTTACATATTTTTTGATAAAAAAAACGGAAAGATTAAGTTATACACCTAATAATAATATTAAAATATAATACACTGTACACTTGATATTTGTGTAGTTGATTTACGCGATAGATAATGAGACGTTGAATGTTATTAATAGGGAGATGGTTTCATATGGAGAAGGGGTGTAAAATAGTGATTCTAAAGAAGGGTTGGGGGGAACGGGTTAATAAGAGTAAAAAATATATGACAGTAAAAGTGAGAGTGAAGAATAAGGATCAGTTGTGTGGATAAATAATAAGGGTCCCAAGAATGGGGGTCAGAAACAAGGGTCACAACTGAGAGTCAAAAGGGTCGGCGTAAGAGTGGGAAATACGGGTTAAATAGACAAGTCTCGAGATTTGGGTGTGAAGGTCACAATTAAGAGCAGTAATAAGTTTCAAAATGAAGGTTTAAAGCTCAGGCGCTTGAGGGTCAAATGGAACACCAAAAAATGAGCGTCAGATATGCGGAAGAAAAATAAGGAACACAAGAATAGTATTCAAAAATAAGAGTTTAAACTAACCGTCACAAAAATGGAGATCACAAACTACAACAAAATAAGCATAAAAATGAGAGTAATAACGGTTACGAGTAAAGGTCAAATACGGAGAAAGCTTCTCAGAAAGATGATGAGGGTGGGCAGAAGTCAGAAGAAATTAAATAAGGGTCAAATTAGGCGAAGAAGTGAGAAAATTAAATAAGGATCACAAGGGTCAGGTGTCAAGGTCAGATACAATTGTCTAAGATAAGAGTCAGAACCAGTGGTAAAATCGAAGGGACATGATTGTCTGGGGTGAGTTAAGAATGATGGTCAGAAATGAGGGTCAAAAATGAAAGCGAAAGGTCATGAGGGTCAATTTTTTTTGCTTAACTGGATGATCCATGCAATTTTCTATCATTTCAGCCATACTCTTTTTCTGTTCACAAAAATTTCGAACCTTATGAACCTAAAATTTTGACCCGTGTGAAATTTAATTGCGGATCTGGAAGTTTCATGGAATTTCCTATCGTTTAGGCTATTTTTTTTTCAGTTCAAAAATTGTTCACCCGTATGACCCTAAAATTTTAATCCTTATGATCCTTCGACAAGAGTTGAAACTAAAGATCACGAGGGCCAGGTAAAATTTGTGAATGATTAAAAGTATGTCTCAAATAATTAGAAATTGCAGGGAACGTTAAAATTTACAATAAAATTTTAGGATCATAGAAGCCAAAACTTTTGAACTGAAAAAGAAGTATGTCTTGCACGACAGAAAATTGCATGACCTGTGCAGATTTGGAATAAAACTTCATTGTCATAAGGGTCATGGAGGTCAAAATTTTAGTGTTATAAGGGTTCGAATTTCAGAGTCATAAGATTATAATTTTTTTCAACTGAAAAGGAGTGTGGTTCAAACGATAAGAAATTGCATGGAACGTGTAAATCTTCAGTCAAATTTAAGATCGCAAGATTAAAAACTTAGGTTCATCAGCGTCAAAATTTTTTTCAATGGAAAATAAGTATGTCTCAAAAGATAGAGAATTGCATGCATATCCAGATGTCTTGCACGACATCTGCAATTAGATCTACGAAACAAAATTTTTCACCCTCATGACCTTTATGACCCACTACTTCCATTTTTGGCTCTCATGTCTGAAGTTTATGTCTAACCCTCACGCCATCTGACTCGTTATCTTTAGATTTGATCATTGTTTCTGTTTGGAAACTTTGACAAATATAGCTGACCCTTACACCTAACCCTTGCGACCCTCAGTCTTGACTCTTACTTTTGACCTCCATTTTTGTGGCGATTATTTTAGACTCTTATTTTGGAATCTTATTCTGGTGTTCTTTATATTTCCTTCTCACATCTGACGCTCATTGGTTACTGTTACAATTGACCCTCGTGATCCTTAGCTTCGAACCTTATTATTGCTGTTAATTTTGACCACGCCTAAACCTCGTGACCTTTCGTTTTGACCCGTATTTCGCACTCTTATGCCAGACCCTTCTGACGCTCAGTTGTGAGCCTCATTTTTTATCCACACACCCGAAGCTCATTCTTTACTGTCACACTGGACCCTCGTGGCGCTCAGTTTTGATCATTGTATAATTTTGACTGTTATTCTGCCCCTCCCCACCCGCCCCAGCCTTATAATAAATCCCTCACGTTACGACCTCCCCCCTTCTAACAAAATTTCCATTGTTAAAAAAAAACAATAAATACTAAATATTCAGTACTTAGTATTTAGTACTAAATATTCAAATGATGGGGTCAAATATTTAGTACTAAATACTAAATATTTTACTATTTCATATTCAAGTGTATGGAAAATACTAAATATTGAAGTATTTACTCTTTTCCTAAATTTCTGAATATTAAATGGATTGATATGTAGTATTTGAATTGGCATTTGAACAGGACAGTATTTAATTTTGCCCATCATCCTTCTATCGAAATTATGCGGTTCAAACTTAGCACAATTTTTTGTTTCGGTTTTTCAAATCGAAGAATTCCTGTAGAAAATGTTTCAATAGGGAAAGTTTTATTGGAAAATGAAGTTCTACTGATTTTTCCTATAAAAAAGCTTCTATTTAACATTTTGTTTTTTTCGGAGCGCATTTTTTTAATAGAATCAGTCAGAAACGAATAGAATTTTAATAGAAATCCATTAGAAATACAATAGAATTTTTGTATGTAATACCACAAGAGCTTCAAAATTATCAAGGAAATACTTGATTAATTTTGAAGCTCGAGTAGTATTCGAAAGAGAATTTTTCCATCCAAATTTCTGCGAAGAGAACTGTATTATGAGACAAAATCCATCTGTCGGTTCCCGTGAAGGGCTTATTCGATGAGGAAATTTTTTGTTTTCCGCTATATATATGGGGTATTCCATGTGAACTCACCCACGTCAGAATCCTCACCATCGTCAATTATATTGCCGATTTTTCCTGTGGTTGTATATGAAAAAATATCACTTCTCAAATTTTTTCATATTTTTTGACGCATCCTGCGGGCAGCCATGTTTTTTTGTAATTTTTATCTTCAAATGCCTGTAACTTCCGTAAAAATCAACCGATTTGAATTTTTTTTTACAAAATGTGCGTCTTCGAACACACTTTCCATTTAAGAATATGCCAATTTTTTTCAATTCGTTCTTTCATCGATTTTGATTTCGATTTATATATATATATCAATTATCGAATGTCGATTTATATATATATATATATATATATATATATATATATATATATATATATGCACAGCGTACATATACGCCTCCATATACACTACATGTGGCTATCCTACTCGCCTTTTCTCTGAGAGGCCACTGCGTCAAATCGGAGGCGACTAGGTACCTCTGGGTTTAACCCAACTTTTTGAAATGGGCGATTCCACAATTCTGGAGTTCAGGATGCCACGCACACCACACACATTTCGCGATGTTAAAACCCAGAGGGATTTAACCCGGAAGGAGTGTTTTTCGAGCGGGGGACCGAAAATTTTTCAAAAATCGGAGGCGACTACGTCTGTTTGATGTAGCGGAGGCCAGTTGTAATTGCGTGCAAAATGTATATATATATCAGCACGAAAAATTATCAGTTGAATACCGTGTTGACTATATAAAATAATAGTCGGCTAGTGGAATTCTATTGGCGGAAATTTGGATGGGAAAAATTCTCTATAGAATTCGCTAGATTTTGCTATGAAATTTTTTCATGCATGATGTCCGAAATTTCGTTCAAAATTAGACTATGAACATTATTGCTAAGCCTTGTAGATTTTTGGATTCTGATCGGAAGCTTTGTAATTGTTAGTTTGAATGAGCTTTCAATTTCCCCTGCAAATAATATAAATTGGCATAGCACATCTGAGATTTAATTGAAGGACGTTTGAATAAACATTGGAAATTTTGGGTACTAGTTGTCGTTTCTTCTCTCTTTGAAAAATACGATTGCAACTAAACCGATAAATATTGATTAATATTGATTTTCAATGCAATCACCATTTTTCATTTGAAAAAAAAAATGGAGTGACTCAAACTTGAAAACTTTGTGGCCGCAGGCAAGCGCTTTACGTGCTCGGCCACGACTATATAACAATAATTGAAAAAATCGGAACTTGTATAAAACAAAAAAATTGGCCTTTTGCGAGTAGAGTTATGAAGAGGATTAAAAGAGGGATTGGAGGGAGATAGGTGAAAGAGATCACCGGACTAAAGAAATGGTGGAGAATGAATACAGTACTCGGATCTCCGAAACAGAGCATCAATGGAGGATCCGTCGGTCGGGGAGATCAAAAAGAAAACGAAGGGAGAATTCCGTTCCCGGAAAGAGTTTGCAACGAGACCTGGGAGCTAAAAAAAGGTCTCATATTCCGACTGACGCACGATATACAAACAAATTCTTTAAGCCATCATTCAATTGATTCGGAAATTTAATTTTTTAGTTATCGTAGAGAGAGCAATTTTTGAAAAATTGTAAAAATTGTCAAAATTATCAAATTAATTAAATTTCAATTAATGGCGATTGAGAGGGCTCAACAATACCCACATTTGAGGGAAAAAAGATTCAATTCCATGGATTCATTAGCAAACAATCGAAGGAAAATTTGTTTACATACGTACACACGTAAATTAGGGTGTGTCAAAAAATGCACAATGTTTTTTATTCACCTTCCCGGTCCTTAAAATACTACATTTTATGATCCTGAATACTGTTGCGAAGATTAGGGATGGAGGAAAAATTTTTAGAGGGGCTTATAAAATTTTCCCGATTTCCCATTCGAATAACATGAATTCAAGTGAATGATCATTAAATCGTGAATATCGTTTTAATGTGGTAAGTGAGATTGTTTTTAGTATTCTGTGAGCTATATCTATAATATACCTAATTATCTATGCAATCGGAGACGATTTATTATCAAATACTTGGTCTATATACCCGAAGGGAAGATAAATTTTTTGTTTGGATAAAAATCCTAAATTCAAGAGCTGAAAAAAATATGAAAAAATTGAATAAATTGAGGGTTATATCTGATATTAACGTAACATTCTATGTGAGAAAAGAAGTAATCGTTTTCTACTTTTATTCTTCGGATCAAAAGAAAATTATCTCTGGAAAAAAAAAATTAAAAGAAAGTATTTCAAGTCAGGCAACTCGCTGGGATTCGAATCCACGTCCTCTTGCATACCAGACTCCGCTGCAATCCACTACGCTATTCAACTGTGCTTTTCTCCTTCGCATCTACTACAGGGTTGGATTGCCAACCATGAAAATGTTAATTTGTATTTTTTAAATCTTTTTTTTTGTAGCCTTGATGGCATTGCCCATTTTTGTGGGGGAGAGAAATGCCTTCAATTAGATCGCCAGTCATCTTTGTCATCTCGTATTGTGAGAACAAAGGGAATAACCGATCGTAAGAATTATGGTGAAAAATAAGGAGAAACAAATTTATTTGATCGGTCGAAGAGAAGACAAAATTCGTGGGTATAAGCTGCCGACAATAAGACAAGTATTGAGTCTATTTTTCAATATCACAACAGTGGTCTCACAATTCGACAAAGCTCAAGAAAAACAATTGATGAAGTGAATGATTTCTGGACTCAAAGCCAAATTTCGACCAAAAGGATTCAACACTCAATGGATGGTTTGGAGAAACTGCATAAAGAGTGGAGAGCTCTGCAGAAAAATAATAAAAGAATTGATTTCGTCACACAAAGGGAGAAAGAACAGGTCTTCTCTCTCAAACTCGACCAACTATTCGACATTGCTCTAGATAAAGGCGAGGATAGTTTGAGTGAAGATCAGCGTTTACTTTTGCCATCCTAGCGTCAAAGTACTCGACGAGGTTTTGTAAAACAGGTTCCTCAAGCAAATGAAGACTTTCTATCTATTCCAATTGGCGAGGAGGTTGAGAATAGTGATGAGTTACTCTCCGAAGGTACCTAATTTTATCAGTTTAATAGAATATTATCAATTGCTGATTTACATACGATAGAAGAAAATTATTTATTAGCAAAAATAACTGTACTATATGGAGATAAGATCAATTCCCCACTGTTTTTCCATGGAATAATAGTATTTAAAAATACTTCCTATGAATTCCGTGAAATTTTGAACATGTTTTTATCATTTTTTGTAAAGGTGGAGAGGTTGACCAGTCTGTGGAGTGTAATGATCGAGATGAAGAAGCTGTTGGGAGTGAAACTGCAGGTAAAACTACTTGATCTGAATCACTTTCCGCTGTTTATGAAAACGAGAAATGTTATTTTTCAATTTTCTTCATTCAAATACGAAATATTTGTTTTTCCTCAGCTTTGGCCCGACAATCTATGCAAACATCCTTCTCAGAAACTTCCACCATTCCCTGCAGTTCGGAGAGTCTCACGAGAGTGGTGTCAAACTTCTCAGATGAATTCTCTGTCCCTCCCAAAAAGAAAAGGTGTATTATGAGACCGTACATCACCTCTGTTTTGGACAGGACTAAAATAACCAGCCGAAATGCAACTCTGATAATTGCTGCAGTAGCAATAGAATTGGCCGACGACATCAACGATATCACTCTAAACCATAATACAGTACACAGAAGTTGAGAGAAATTCAGAAACGAAATGGGTGCAGAACTCAAGAGGAATTTGCAAGTCGCGCAGAGTTTAGTCGTACATTGGGACGGTAAATTATTACCTCATATTCTCGAGACGGACAAAATTGTCGATCGACTTCCAGTTGTCATATCTGGAATGGAAACTGAGCAGCTTCTTGGTGCATCGAAAATCGACTCAGGATCTAGATCCGAACAAGCAAAGGCAGTTGTAGAAGCTTTGACTGATTGGAAGGTAGCTGATCGAGTTCAAGGGATGTGTTTCGATACAACGAGCCCAAATACAGGTAAATTTCAGTTTTTATTAGTAGTATTTTCCAATTGATATTGAAAAAGCCAAGAATACGATTTGAATTATTTTGCACTGAGCCAAAAGTCAACGGCAAATTACCAGGGAAGTGCAGTAAAAGAGTATCAGTGGAATTTATTTATCTTTTTGCTACTTTTTCAACACACTGTTGAAAATTATTGTCTGAAATTTCCGATACACTTCTCGAAAATTTTTATTGCATTTACTTTTCACTAAAATTCCGAGAAATTTCATCAGCGAGAATTCAGAATTCTGTCGAAAAATTAATGAGAGCTGAAAATTTCAGTTCCATTTTTCCCTGAAAATGAACAGGAATTGAATAAATTCTTGAATTTTCTTCACAGTGAGACTGAGTGTGATTTAAAGGGAGGATTTCACCCAAAATTTAGTGTGATTCGGCACTGAATAGTTATATTTCATTGGAAATTTGGATGAATTGTGGAATTCTCGTCTTTATGCTGCTTAAAGTTCTGGAATTTCACCGAATTTTCAGTGAAACTTGAAATTTCATGATTTTTTTCCACAGTCGAATTCGGTGTCACTGTCCTGAAAATAAGTAGTCAACTGTCCATGAAATTTTAGTTTTTTATTCCTACAATGCAATAGCTCACAATTTTTACTGTTTGTCTGTGAGAAATGGGACGTTGCAAAAGAAGTAATTTATTCTTCGCCATACATTTTTCCACTGATTTCTTATTAAAATCCATGGCATACTATTTCGTTCTCCGATTACGCAGATTGTATAATAATTTTTTCCCGAAATTTTTTCTCCGTGAGGTTACAGGACGACACAAGGGCGCTTCCGTACTACTGGAAAAATCTGTCGGTAGAAACCTCTTACATCTCGCTTGCAGACACCACTTGTTTGAATTATTGTTACGGAGTGTTTTTGAGGTTTATTGGTCTGCGACAACTGGACTCAATGTGAAAATATTCCAGCGATTCCAGGAAGCTTGGGCTATCATCGGTAAAGAGGAGTTCAGAACAGGATTACAAGATAAAAATATTGATATAAACCAAATTTTCGACAATGATCACCAAGGTCTCTTGCAATCTATATCAAATCTCTTTGATGCTTGTCAACCAAGAGATGATTATAAGGAATTTTCGGAGCTGGCATACATCTTTTCGGGTGGCATCCCCCGTCGAAATATCAGTTTTAAGATACCTGAGGCAATACATCATGCGAGATGGCTCTTGAAAGCCATATATTGCTTGAAGATGTATCTTTTCAGAGATCAGTTTCATTTAACTGGACGAGATGAAAACTCCTTGAGAGATGTCTGTATTTTTATCGAGGAGTTTTATGTGGAATCCTATTTCAATGCTCCTCTAGCGATCGCAGCGCCTCGAAACGTATCGAAGACCGCTCGTCTGAAGCTTGCTACCCATTTGTGGTAGTTATCTGAGGAGTTCGTGGGTTTGACTTTTTTTGATGATTAAGTGCCAAGTAAGGTGAAAATTCGAATGGTGCAAGCTATAACAGAGAGAGAAAGTCAAGCATCTGTTACCAATCGTCTTGTCATCGATAAGAAAAAATTGGACTTCTTTCTGGATAAAAATGTCAGTCATTTTGTTCTCGAGTTGATGGAAAAGTTTAGAGTGAATTATGGATTTCTCAATCCATCCCGACGAATGGTCCACCGATGAAGGATTCCAAAATGGGCTCAAGACTTTCAAGCAGCTCAAAGTCGTCAATGATATCGCAGAGCGTGCTGTGGCTCTGATTGAAGAGTACAATAAGGGTTTGACACGAGATGAATTGCAGAAGCAGTATCATTTGCAAGTGTTCCAGCGACACAAAAAGCAGTATCCAAACTATAATAAATCGACGCTATGAAATACTGGATAATCGTCGAGACCATGCATTTGTAATATTGTTACGTCATGCCAATCTTGATAGTCATAGAGACGAAATTGCTTTTTTGTTCATTCCATTTTGTGAATTTGGACTAAATAAATGGATTAACCATTTTTCCGTCATCACTAACAGCAATAACATTCATTTTTCTCCTAATATTAGATATAAATAAATTTTGCAGCCTTCGAAATGTGAATTTCGATGGGAGAAAAAAAAGGTTGTTTTTCTCGCCAATATAGACCTGATAGTTGACGAGAGTTGCTCTTCAATTATATGAATAATAAACTATACTATATATATCATTCACAGAATACTGAAAACGATCTCACTTCCCACAAAAAAGATGTTCACGATTTGCTGATTATTCACTTGAATTCATGTGTTATTCGAATGGGAAATCGGGAAAATTTTATAGGCACCTCTAAAAATTTTCCCGCCGCGCCTGCTTTTAGCGACAATTTTCAGGATCCTAAAATATAATATTTTAAGGACCGGGAAGTGAAAAAAAAAATATTGTCAATGTCCTTACACACTCTAACGTACATATATACGTACGGACATGGCCTGACAATTGTATTTCTGGACTTTTTGAACGATTACATTGCTTTCATTCTGAAGCAAAAAAACCAACAAGAGTGGAAAACGACCCAAATGATCGTTTGGAACTTTCTTTTTGAGTTTTCTATGCCAAAATACATAGATACATGAAAAACAATTTTGTTTTGTGAAAAACTGAGAAAACTCCCGACAAACTTTATGGGTTCAAATTTGTATTGTTGTTTTTCGTGGCTGGTAGTTGGAATTGAACAAAAAGTTTATAGAAGAATAAAAATTAAATCTTCAATATTTCCGCCAATTATGGAGTTGAAGACCTCCGGTTGTGCTAATTCTTCTTCTTTTGGACAATACTTTTTTACCAAGGCAGCAACTGACAAAATTTGAAGGCAATTTTCCATATA
The DNA here is from genome assembly GCF_001412515.2 of Diachasma alloeum. Classification (NCBI taxonomy): domain Eukaryota; kingdom Metazoa; phylum Arthropoda; class Insecta; order Hymenoptera; family Braconidae; genus Diachasma; species Diachasma alloeum. Next base: position 58,022 of record NW_021680641.1, read on the forward strand.
CAGAATTGACCGATTCCGCTCATGTGAACTCTGCTGGTCGACCCGTAGTTGATGATGTATTAAGTCTGCAAAAGTCGATAATTGGCGTTTTACGCTTAGATATGAACCTGGGGGTACCTTTTTACAACCGACGAAAACCCAAAAGAAAAGTATATGGGACATTCCATGTCAACTCAGCCACCCTGAATTTTTCGAGTTCTCAGAATCCTGAATTGACATACTCGCAGTCAAGTACTAGATAAGAACATGCTGTCCCTAAATTTGCATTTCTTTAACATAAATTGTTTGTCTACAATATGTGTCAAAAGCTCCAATTTTTTAAAAATCATATCTCGCGAACAAACTGACGGATTTTAATAAATAAAAAATGATTTTTTCGTTTTTTCATTTAATATATGAAAAAAAATATACCAGTACTGCGAGAGCAAATAATAACTCATTTTCAGCGGTTTGATTTTTTCAAATTCTACTGTTACGCAGGGGCCAGTCGAAAATCAATTAGTTCTCTCTTTTCTCGATAGATACTAATAATTCCCAATTTTTTAGGGATATTTTGAAATGTGAAATCGATATAGAGATGGGAAAAATAATTTTTTTCCATAAAAAATCTTTTCGTCTACTCTTCTTTGGAAAAAAATCTCCACTAGCCGCTGCTGAATGTCTTTTCATTAATAATGGTCCATCTTCTCCAGCGATGAAGCAATGATTTTTTTGGATGGCTGGAATGGCCTTCGTACTGTTGAATCCTTGTTTTAAGCTGTTCTGGATAACTTTGTCCTCTTCTTTTCTATAAAAAAATACATAAAGATCGTTGAAGTGATCTGTCGCCCAGCGAAACAGACCTCTAGGTGCGAAGAATCTCCCCCTGAGTTATTTGATGACTCCTTCGCCTCGCTCCCCTCTTCAAAACTGCGCCTACTCCATCACATGCCATTTTACCATGTGTAGTCGCATGATAATGAGCTTCCGCTTCAATTGAAAAATCATCTTTGTGGGACAAGAGATTTGCGATTTGGTACCGATTTTTATAATGTCGTGCAGCTCCATCGGTAACATAAATCAATTTTGTCACCACCTCACAGACTTTTCTTATGTGCTCTATCAAAATCGTTTGAATCACGTAAACCGCAGTAGTATCGTGGACAAGACTATCAGAGAGAAGCACTAGACTTCCATGGCGAATATCACTCCCCTGACGATAATAATAGACCACTGGGTGTACAGTCCAACGGTAATTATTATAATGAAATGATTGAGCTGCGTCCTGAAGAACGAAGGAGGAATTCTCGGAGGAATCACACTGAGCCAGAATCTTTCCTTTAACTAAATTCTCCTTTCGCTCTTTCACATAGGCTGTTTGCTCAGTGGCAATGAAATGATAAGATTTCAACGTTTTCCATCGTTCACAAAGTAAATCAATGAATTCACTTGCTGGGAATTTCTGATTCTGCAATGTTGCTCTATCCACAGTTTGCCACGTTTTGAATTTCACACTTTCAATCATAGCGTAGTTCTAAAGTAATTTTTTCAATGCAAGTGATAGCACATCAACTCTCGAACAGTTTTGGCATTCATATAAATGGCACGAAGACATTGGATTGGAACACATGAGCTTCGCGAGACAATCTTCGTAGTTTGTAAGAGGAGACACTGAATTTTCTGTGAGAGTGGAAATATTGATGGCGTACAACATCAATTTGCAATTTTGGTGGTAAGTACAGACGCAGACAACGTGCGTACCATTCGTTCCGACCAATACACAATATTTCGCTCTCAACTCCGCAAACCTACTGAACCCCACAGGAGATTCCGGATGAAAAGTTTCATATTGTTGATGCAGATCTGCCAAATTTTCGAGTATCAACCTTTTCTGCATAATTTTTTTCTTGTCGTTGATTCTAACGGATACTTTATCTTTGATTCCTGGTATACGACTGTTATTCTCGTAAAACGTGTGGACGTTCTCAATAGTTTCATCGGGTAATGATTTTCCTGCTTTCGCGATGGCCGAAGCCAATACTCCTCTCATTTCTCTCAATTTTTTCGCTATCTGAGCCATGTGTCTCGTGGCTCCAAATTCTTCACTCACTTTCCGAGTATTCTATGTCAATAGAGCGACTGTCCAAATTTGTAGACGTTCAAGGTATCCCTCCGTACTCTTAAATTTTTCTTTCACGCCATTCAACCTTTCTTCCAGCTCAACTTCTCGAGGAGAACGTGAGGTGGAAGAGGTCTTCTTCCAAGAACAATCAAATAACGTTTAATTTTCCTGGCTGCGTGTCGTATTATTTTTCATTTCTTTACGCTCATCAAGGGCGAGAGTTCACGCTGGCTGAGTCAACAATACAGTGGAAAATTGGACACATGTGAGATTCCAACCCGACTGAACGAATTGCGAGTTCTTCGCCCTATTGACTGAGCTATTGCAGGCTTTCGATTTCTATGGCATCTTCATCACGACTTAAGAATTTATCAACATCGGTATTTAATTATTAACATCGCTTATATCACTATTAAAAATTTCTTTCTGAAATTTCTGGCGTATTTTCCCGAAATTTTTAGCAAATTTAATTTTTATTGAAATTCCAGGGATTTTCTAAAAACTATGAATTTCAATTGCATTTACCTCTGAAAACGAGTGACAAATCAGGAAATTCCCGTAAACATATACATGAATTTTCAGGACATCAACACTGCATGCGATTTAGGGGGAAAAAATCATGAAATTTCAGATTTCAGAAAAAATTCATTGGAATTTCACTTTGTGGTAGTTAAAATTCCGGAATTTTACAGAATTTTCAGTGAAACCTGAAATGTCATTTTTTCTCTAACAGAGTAGGGACCTGATGAGAAAATTTAGGGGTATTGGATAGCATTCTTCCCTAAACTCTGGTCATTATTCAAAATAATATAAAACAATTATGCTCCTCCTATTTATAGGCCTGCAACGTAGTTATATCATTGGTTATGTGGATGATTCATCATACAAGTATAAGTGATGAATTGACAATGTGATTTTACTAATTATAGCCGTTAATGTCGAAAAAAAATTTTTTTTATGCAAACACATTTGTTTGCATAAAAAAATTTTTTTTTCTCATCTCCCTAACGATATCACATTTCAATATGTCTCGAAAAAATTGGGGATTATTATTATTTATCAAAAAAAAAGAGAATCAATTGATTTTCGACTGACCTCTGTGTAACAGAGGATTTGAAAAATTAAAACCTCTGTAACAGGAGCATTGCTCGTCCTCACAGTACTGGCGTATTTTTAACTTCCCGACCCGTAGGGAGGAAGTTATTGTAATGACCCCGAAAATCGAATGTGGATATTTCATCATATTTCCATGTTTCATGGCCCCTGACAAAATTCTATGGCGTTTTTGGATGGGTGTATATGTGTATGTGTGTGTGTGTGTGCGTATGTGACCAATATTTTGGTCAACGATTTCTTTGAAACGAATGATTCGATTGAAATTTTTTTCCACGCAATCGATGTGTTCTCATGCCACTTAGAACTGATTACATTTTGAACAACATCGTCTCAGCAGTTCTTCAGATTTTCCGATAAAACTAGTGAAAAAACGTCGAAAAATCACGTTTTTTCACAAATTTCATTATTCCTCTTAGAAGAACGATGGGATTGACTTTTTGCCGTCATTGTTGATGCAGCTCGGTATGACTAAGGCTTGTTTCTTTTTTTATTTCTACCAATGCCATTGGTAGTATGCTTCCGAATGGGTCCGCAGCAATTACATTACCAACGGAGACTATTCTATGACTAAGAATGGAGCAATTTTAAACAAGTTGATATCTCAATTTTCCCGAGAGCTAGAGCGCGTGTATGGATTTTAATGAAAAAACAGAAAAGCGGAAATATTTCGAAAACTTTGTGGGGATAGATATGAGGTATTCCACGCGAAATGAGTCAACCGCTGACCCTCACCCTTTTAGATTTTGATGGTGATTTTTTCTACGATTGGGGGGCTTGAAAAACTGACTCTCAAATTTTTTGAAGATTTTTTCGGCAGCCCAGTTCGGAGATATGATTTTTTTTCCGTTTTTTTAAATAACTCGAGTTCTATTCATCCAATTTTGATTTTTCAGGCGTCAAAATTTTTCATTTTCTACCGCCTACAAGAATATTTCAGGTGAAAATTTTTTTTCGATCTCTAGATACTCGTAATGACGGATTTTCGAGAAAAAAAGTCAAAAAAACGCAAATTGCGAGAATTATGACGCGGTTGATTTTGATTTTAAAAAATTCAGTAATTCTTATAGTCAAAACACGTATTTTGAGCCGTCATTCAAAATGGGCATCGTCCTGGATTTATTTTATTTTTAATTTTTTCTTCTCGAAATTCCGAAAATTTGGTCAAAACACCTCAAAATGACTTCGATTATATACTGAAAAATGCGTAACATTTAGCGATACATCTACCAGGGATAGCCAAATTTGTAATAATTTATTACAATTAATTTTGAGCCCCTAAATTGAAATAACATTAACCTTGTAATTTTTGAGTAAATAAATATCATCAATTCAAACCTTGTAATTTTTGAATAATTAAATATCATCAATGCAAATATTTAAATTTTTGAATAATTTAATATCCCCAATTCAAATATTCAAATTTGAACTATTTTATCAATCAATAATTTAGGTAGGACGATTGACGATTACTTGGGTAATCGACAATTTAAGGTAGGAAGATTGACGATTATTTGTGTAATCGAAAATCCCCTTTGTAAAATTTGAATTATTCACTTAGTAGTAAATTTACAGTTGTATATTAACAAATTTTAAATATTCATAATTCGTAAAAATCAGATTATTAATATTATATTATTGGAAAAATTGAATCAACATATTTTAAACCTTCAATAATATAGGGTCAAATTTGTGTAACATTGCAGAAATTTAATATTGATGGGGATCCCTGTTCTCAAGAACGGTTGTAGAACCGGGCACCTACTGACGGGTTACAAAGTTCGATAGTAAAGAGATCGGTTAGCATAAAATGTATTTTTGGCCTCGTCGCTCCAACTCTCAACTGAGTCTCAATTTTCTTTCAAACATAGGAAATTATGGAGAGTCCAACTATCAACTTGGTCCGCCAGGGAAATCCCTATAATTTTCTCGAAAACCGGAGAATTTTCCTAGAATTTTTTCGAAAACCTAAGAATTTTCTAGAACTTTCTCGAAAACCCAAGCATTTTTTAGAATTCTCCACAGAATCGGAGAATTTTCTCGAAAACCGAATTTTTTTTTCGAAAACCGGAGAATTTTCTCGAACGTTCTCGAACACTTTAGAATATCCTCGATTTTTTTTGAAAACTCGAGATATTATGATAGGGGAGGGTGGGGCAATGTGGACACCAGATTTAAATAATGAGTTGAATTCGATGAAATCTACTCTGCCGACTTTATTGGAAGGTCATAAAAACCAACGCATTGTCATAAGACTGCGTCGTAAGAAACACCGGGGTAAAATGGGCACCTCGATTTCTTCCTTAATTATGTTTCAACAATTTTATTCAATTTCTGAAACGTTAGTCATGACTGCGATTTTCAAAATGAAAAAAAAATAATTTTGACTTTCGTCGTGGGGGGTGGTAAATCAAATTTTTCCTTGTTCATTTATCCTCCTCTCTCCCCATTGTTTTATGGTGATTTCCTCTGTGAGTAGAAAAGTAGCCATCTTACAAATTTCGCAAATGGACAAAAGGGTAGATGTGTAGGGCGTGCAATTCTTCATTGAAGAAAATTGATAATTTCAAAGTTATTTCAATAGTAAAACAGGAAAATCAAAGCTACTTTATATTTCAAACTTCAATGTAAAATTTAATAGAGTCGAGGTTTGTTTGTTAATATCATTCCCAACTCTAATTTTTCTTCATAAAAAGATACCGACACGATCTCAATAGGACCAAATTTTCCGGATGTCCATTTTACCCCACTCTTGAATAATTTCTCAGTGGTGGACTGTTATGTCCAGAGAAGGGTTTTAGCGTCGAATGGACATGTTTTAATTGTCACATTAAAATCAAAGCTAAAATTATTGAATTTTATAATTATCGGACGACGCAAAATTTTATACTCTTACCTTTGTTTAAAATATAAGGGAAAAAGGGCTCGATTTAGGGATAGGGTTTGAGTTGAGACAAATTTCTAATCAAGACATTTGGAGTTGTAATGAGAATCAAATTTGAATTTAAATATATTTTGTATAACTGCTTGGTTTACAAAAACATGAGCGTGATTTTACAGAAATCTAGGTAACTAAAATTCCTATCCCTGGAATTATCTGAAGGATTCAAATTTGAGTTTACAAATTTTGGTACTCACAATTCGGTCTGTTATTTATAAATTATTCGATGTACTTGTAGATCCTTGGGTAAATCCGTAATTTCCTCACCAGCAATTAGTCGCGCTAAAGGCTATTATGGATACTTTCACGGAAACACTTTCTTTTACTCGTGGATATTTTAATGAATTTTTGGCAGTTGAAGTTGAAGATTTTTAAGAGTTTGGTTGAGACTGTCCACAACGCATTACAATAAACGAATTCCTTATTTGCAAGAAAAGTCGCCACTCTCGGTTAAAGAAATTTTATTCCCGGATAATTTCAATTGTTTGTAACTTACTATTAATTCGGTACTATCCCGTGTGATCGAAGGAAGGATTGAAAAACCGGACCGATTAAATGAACTATTTCCACCAGAATTGTTACTGCTCCGTCGCTGCTTCAAGACTGTTTAATTTTGATTTTTCTGACATTTTTATATGAATTTTGGGGTCACTTGTCACATGAGCTCCAACGAGTCCATTTTTAATTGGTGGAAAATGTCGTATGACTTTTCCCACTCTTTTGATTTTTATGGGGAAGTAGTTCATTCGATTTTTGGGGTCTTAATTAATCGGTTTTGCAATCGTTCCTTCGCGTGCGAATCTTAGTATTGGGTAATTGGGGCATGCTGAGTGTGCCATTTCATCACTTTTGAACTGGATTCTGGTGTTTTTGGAATTTTTAATTGAGTCCAGGTGATGAAATGCACTCAGTTTAATTTAAAATTGTGGATTCGGTTCTGAATTGCCTGAAATTATAATTATAATCTTACATAAAATTTATTCTGGTCTTAAATTCCTAGTATAAAATTTTTGGACATTACAGGACTTTGCCAAGCAATTTTTGAAAATCAATTATTGAAAATGTTTTGAGTGTTCATTTTAGTGTCTTCCATACAGATTTATCAGGTCTCCATCACAGGGATAGCCATATCGGGTAATCATGATTATCGTTATTTCATTATTTCTGTAATCATCGATCGGCCCAAAAAAAAATATTCTGGCAATCAATAATTCAAGTCAGTCGGTTTTCGAATATCCTTTTATCAATATCTACTTTTCGAAATTCTTAGATTAATTTTTCAATGAATAATCATGATGAAAATTCCTGGATTCTCTTTTTCAGCATTCATATCGATATTGTGGAACATCCGATTATTCTATTCATTGACAATCATGAATGAAAAGTTATCCAATACTTGACGGATGAGTATTTAGACTGATAAATTTAATGAATACGCATTCAATCACGCATTCAAATCGCTATAATTCGTGATTACTACAATGGTGATATATTTACTCAGGAAGTTCATCAAATTTCGGCTTAATTGTCAATTAAAGTGATCAGATTTTTGATTGATGACTTATCGATATCAGCAATCAATATATCATTGAATACTGAATTATTGGGCAATTAACTCAAGAAAATATTCGATTGATCAAGTAATCAGATAATACCTTTGGGTTGGGAAGTTGAAATCAGGAAGGTTCCTTGAAATCTTGAAATCAGGAAAAATCCTCTTCAGTGCTTCACTCCAATTATCGAATCTTCATGAAATAAAAAATTACTAGAAGGAGAACCAGCATCCTTGGCGCGGATCAAAAGATGGCGGATTAGATTGATACTAAACAGTGAGTTGAAAAACTTCACGCCAAGAACGTTGGTTCTCCTTCTAGTAATTCTTTATTTCATGAAGAATTTTTTTAAAATCCTTATTCGATTTGAAACTATTTTTCTCATAGAAATCTGATTGTGCACTATGTTCGTTCGTTCGACATTATTGACTTGGCTTTCTTTTTCATTTCTTTGTATTTTTCCAAATTTTCTACTTCCCAGTATGAACCAACCCAAACTTTTTCTTGGCGCTGCTTTTTTTTACAAAAACATTTGTTTTTTTAAAGGGTGATTCCATTCTTTTTTTTGAAATAAGCAAGGAATCTATTTTACATCCTATACATTTTTTTATTTCCAATTCAATTCGGCTCATTTATTTTTCACACGATAGTTCATCTCACCAATTAACAATCGAAGCAAAACAAATAATTGTACTTCACAATCATCATTTCCACCGACGTTTAATTACTTATTCCAGATTTTACGACTTAATTTGCTTCTTCCAGAATTTATTTATGTACGGAACTAAAGTGAAAAATATCTGTGGAATTTATCGTTCATGCGCCAAATTCAATTTGTAAATTCCCGGACTCCGTCCTTGGTCTGTGTAGCTGTATTGCACTGCTACCAACTCCGTAACAAAAAAATGATAGGAAATAAAGTGAAATACGAGAATGTGTATATGAACCCGTTGCTATGCGCGTCATTTTTTAAATATTGATTGGAATAAAAAAATAGTTACATCAATGAGAAGCTTGTGATCGATTTATATAATGTAACTAAGATTATTTTTCATGTAGCTTGTCACATTCGTATTTTATTTAATGGATATGTGTCGGAGGTAGTGGAGGGGGTAGTTGCTTTGTGTATAGATACACGGCGGCGTATCGGCCAGTTTTGTACAGTCAGATCAAAACTTTTTCTTCGCCGATACGTTGCCGCGTATCTCGATATGGATAAATTCTTTCGATATTTGAGTAGTGATTAACGAAGGGAGCCATTTTTGCAATTAAACAATTAATCATTACTTGCTCCTGCAATCATTCCGAAAATTCAGATAAATTGATATTAAGCACAACTGAAATTTCAACTGAGAAGATAATCAGTACTCGACTTGACTAATAACTTCTCATTACTAGTAAATCATTAAATATACTCGCTAATATTATTAAATTATTATGTAGAACTATTTAGTTAATCATTAATCGAACTTATGAATTTACACAAAGAAAAGAAGTGGATTGGCTTTAGAAAAAAATTTTAAAAAATTTGAAGGGAGGGGAGTCTTTCATGAAAGGGTGGATTATCGTTGGGGTTTTTCGAAAATATTTCCGAAACTACGGGAGATAGCGAAATTTTACGGAATGGTGATTAATTTCAGAATTTTTTTTTAAGGCCTTTCGAATCCAATTTTTTTGGGTCTCATTTCAACACTCTATCCAACTCTATGCATGCCGCTGTGGATTCTACACTCCACTGCATTCGCCCTCTCATAGCACATGAGAGTAGCATGGGAAACCACAGGAAACCCCTCCCGGTACAGGTGGTTACTCCATTAGCAACCTCCGCCTCGCCGGAGCCTTCCGTTGATTAATTCGGTTCCACGGGGAGTCAAAACCCACAACCTTTCGCATACTAGACTTTAATATCAGAATTGACAAAAAAAAATTTAGTCGGTGAGTTTTTCAAAAATATCCCCTAAACTGAGGAAGATAGCGAATTTTCACGAAAATTTGGGCGGATGATAAAGGGGGGGCGGGTGGATGGATTGAGAATTGACAACCAAAAAAATTGGGTCAGTGAGTTTTTCAAAAATATCCTCGAAACTAAGGGCGATGGCAAATTTTTATTGAAAAATTCGCGAGGGAAAAGGGAGAGGTGTTATACATCGAGAATTCAATACAGCTAGCCCCTCTCCATTCCCCCTAATTTTTCAATAGAAATTTGCTATTTCCCTTAGTCTTGGAGATATTCTTGAAAAACTCATCGACTGAATTTTTTTGGTTGGAAATTCCCAATTCACCCCCCTCCCTTCCCTCTTTGCAAAATCCCTTTTCTCCAATCTTCTGATTATCAACATCGAGGAATGGAACAATGAATTGAGCCGAAAGTGTAATATTTAATAATTTTTTAATGATCAACATGGCAATCGCCATATTCACTAATTGAATAATAGGGAAATTTTGCAACTTCTATAATTGACAAGTGGATCAGTTTTGAATTTTCGGAGATTGTAGCCAATGAATTGAGCTATCACGTGGGAAATTAAGCCGCAATGATAATTACTTGTAGAATTCATATATTTTGAACTACATTATTCATTTATCAAATAATGAAAAATTGGAAATTTTGTTTAGGAATTAGTTGAGCTATCGAGAATGGCTTCGAGCTGTTCAACGATTAACAAAATAACTGAATAGGAGGAGAACGGAGATACCTATTGCTAGAATAGCACACAATTATTATTCTCCGCCATTGATTGAATAAATAATCGTGGCAATTCAAACCCCAATTGTTGATTATTCATATATTTCAATTCCTCTTATTTTGACTACGGATTAGAGGAGTAATTGGACATTTTCACATATGATAACTGACTGATTATATAGTCAGAAAATTATTTACTGTTATTGAAGGTTAGTCAATTATCTTCTATGCAAGGTAGTACGATTTTTTCAATATCAACATAATCGGTAATCAAACTATAATATTAGTAGCGCCGCAGGCGGCCGCACCGTTGATGCCCCTTTATTATGCTTTCTCCTCTTTTTTTTCTCTATTTCCTTCCTTTTTTCTTCAAAATTAATCATTTATCAGCATTCTCATCGTTCTGAATATTAAGATTAATGAGAACAATGCATGTCAGTTTACCACCTATTCAATTTCAATATTTCAATATAAGTGATTTCTTAATTTTGAATTTCTGTGCTCACTGAATCTATATTCTCGATTTCAATTGTAATTCAAGTCGGAATTCCCTTCAGAGTCTGACACAATAATCATGAAATTCAATATAACCCAGAATTTTCAATTTCTTGCCTCCACCTTCATCCCCCTTTACTCCCCTGTAAAAGCATTCAATTATTTGCCTGGGAAAATGATCCAAAAATTCTGATGCCTTTTCACTAATTCGGAGTAATTTCTCCTTATTCAAGATCTTCTTCACTATTCCATTCAAGGATTCCATCAATCAGAAACTTGGATCATTCATCTGCAATTTAGTCAAATTTTACATAAGATTCCAAAATCTTATGATTTTTGAAGTGAAACTTCTTTGCCGGGGGTATGAAATTTTCGGAGCGTTACGAAAATTCCGATCCCGTGAGGGGAATAGGTCGAAGCGTGGTGGGGAGAACAGCAAGACAGGGGAGTCTGTCTCGGCAGCAGCTCCACTCTGACGCATCTGTAGTGGTCGTTGCGAGCGCCGCGAGGGGGGGGGGCAAGTGGCGTAGCAGTTGCTTGTTGCCATATTAAACGGCAGCGAGAAGAGTATGGAATAGAGTGGGGGGGGGGGGGGCGGTTGGAATGACGCGTTAGTGCCCAACAAACAGTAGACGGCCGAGAGAAGAGTAGGGAAAGCCAGGGTGGGGGAGCGGCGGCTGGAATGACGCGTTAGTTCCCAGCAGTACGAATAAAGCACGTGGGTTTTTGTAACGCGGGTTGTGGTTGTTGGCTCCACAGTTTTCGTAACGCCATCTATTAAACTTACTTTTGTGGTGATATTGTGGTTGATTTTAAAAATTTTTTGTTCATCTTGAACATAGTGTTGGACTAGTGAAGGGCTTAACAGGTGCTATTATTTTTATCGTGGACATTGAGTTTTCTATACTCATTTTCGACATTTTATACACACCAATAAATCATGCGATAGTGTACCGTGTACATAATGGCTAAAACGAAGTAGAAAAAAGAAGTGGATAAGGCGTATTATCAAAGACAACGTGGAAATAAACCGCCAAAACAAGCGCGAAAAAGTGCAAGTGAACGGATGCGAGAGTACAGGGCGCGAAAGAAGGCGTTATCGACTGCAGCCCAGGCAGGTGTATCAATTCCGGGTTCTGCAATACCGGCTGCGGTGGCAGAATCATCAGAAACAATTGAACCACCATCGACGAGTGATGAACCCGATTTAACAGAGCGAATTTTGGCGTATAGTGACTTTGCAGCTCATGACAATATACGAAAAGAATTAAAGAAACAGTTTCTAGACAATACTTTCGGTGAAGCGTGTAATATTTGTGATCGATTATGGTTCAAAAACGATTTGAAAACGATAGAAGAGCCACATCGCGAATTATTACAGAGCGACTTTCCCCAGATTGACATTACTCATTTTAAAGCGTGTAAGACTTGTTTGTCTTCATTGAACCGAAACAAAATACCAACATTTTCAACATCAAATGGATTCAAATATCTCCCTAAACCAGCAAATTTACCAGAATTAGACTTAATATCCGAAAGACTTATTTCGCCCAGAATTCCTTTCATGCAAATCAGAAGACTGCGATACATGAGCGGCCAGTACGGGATTCTCGGAGAGGTGATCAATGTTCCTGTGGACATCAATCTCATGGTGAACGCACTACCACGGGATGTTAGNTGTGGACGTCAATCTCATGGTGAACGCACTACCACGGGATGTTAGCGATGATTACTGCATCAACGTGCACATCAAACGTAAACAGATGCATAAATCGAGTTATTTAACAGGTCTCGTAAACAAGAGAAATATAAAAGCCTGGTTGCAGTATCTCTGCAATAATCCTCTGTACAAATTCTACAACACAACGATTAAAGAAGATTTTTTCAATGACATGGCAAATGAGCAAATTCCCATTGACGAAATCAGTGAAAATATGACGATTGAAGACTGCCTCACTGCTCAACAACAAACAGTGCTATGGAACGAAGAAAAATATTTGCAAATCGTACCAGGAGAAAAAAACGTGCCTCATAGTTTACTCTTTGATGAACATGCTGAAGAATTGTCATTTCCAGCGATTTATCTCGGACATTTCAGAGTTTTTAAAGAAGAAATACATGTTACACCGTTCATGATGGCCACCAGCGAGCTAAACAACCAGGTCGGGTACGACGATTGATGCTGTATTCAGCCGAAATTTGAAGAAAATCGAATCACAAACATTTGTGTCTTATTTTAGTTATCACCAACCAATAGTAACAATGATAGAGTCCGATAATCAACAAGCAGATACGGATATCGAAACATAAAAATCAGAGTAGAGTTGCCATAAATCAGAATAATTATTTGAGAATCCAGTTCACAATTTTGTACACGCCATATTCGAAAAGAACTCAATTATTAATAATAAACCTTCTAGACTCGTGAACATATAAATTTGCCAATTAATCGCTGATTGGAATTGATTGATGGAATTCCCGTAAAAAATTTTATGTAATCACCCATTCTTGAAAAATATATTTCCACAAAAATGAATCCTAAACTACCTTTTTTTTATTCAAATACCTACGTCCTATACTTATTTTTTGAAAATGACACTAAACCAACATAAAAAATTGATTGAGTCGGTTGTGGATCATTTTCATTCCTTTTTTCAATTAACTTTCCGATAAAAACCGATACAAGGAAATATACATCCTCATATACACCCAGGAAGTTTCACTTCTGTCGTGTGTCTTTTTTTTCATGTAACACGAAGGATTTGTAGAATTGTTGAGGGCATTGGATGTTCCTCTCATATTTTTAAAAATTATTTCCTTTATTCTCATTTCAACCAATCAGAGTGCAGCCGCGACGTTGATGCCCTTTCATTATGCCAGCTCTCCTGTTTTTCTTTTTCATTTGTATCAAAATTAATTATTCATCATCGTTCTCATTGTACTGAGTGTCAGATTAATGAGAACGATGCATCTCTGTTCATTACCTATTCAATTTCAATATTTCAATAAGTGATTCACTAATGTGGAATTTCCAGGCTCACTGAATAATATTTTCAATATAATTTTGAACTGAATTCTATTCAAAGGGCAAAACATTCATTCCAAAATTTCTTATAGTCCAGATTTTTCAGTGGTCGCCTTTTTCTTTATTCCATGAACTTGTACCTTCGATAAATAATCTGAAATTTTCCTAACCTTCTATAAAATCCAGCAATTCTTGTAATTTTTGCTTCCAAATGGAAGCATTGTAATCGGTCGATTTTTCGATTCGCTAATTTTGCTTGGAAATGATGTAGAATGGTCTGAAACGAAAAACTACAAACTTTGAGGATCAAGTATGTGTGCGTCCGAAAGTGTGTGTGGATTTTTCCAAATTTTTTATAAATCATGACACAAAAAGGACTAAAGCTGAAACTTGAAATCTGAAATTGCGTTACATAATTGGTATTACTTTGAAGCATTTCTAGGCGCAGCTTCAGCTCAATCGGCCCAGTAGTTTCTGAGATACAGCAATTTGATTGAATAAATGATTTTCAAGGTATTTTCTATAGTGTTCACTGAAAATGTTGACTGGAACTTTTTTTCCCATTTCCCATAATTGCATAGGTTCTTTATATGATACGTAAGTGATTCATGAAGAAATATAGTTCCTGTAAATCGGATTATTTTTTTCTAATAATTTGTTTCAACAAAAGATTTCTGAGAGATTTTTTTTCTGAAGATTCAAGATATTTCAAGGACGGTTACTCCTCATGATATTTTCCCTCAAGTCAACTGTCTGTTAAATTTTAAAAAAACTGCGCCAAGAAAAAGTTTTGTTTGGTTTTTACTGGGAAGTAGAAATTTTTGAAAAATACAAAGAAATGAAAAAGAAAGCCAAGTCAGCAATGTCGAATAAACGAAAATAATGCACAATCAGATTTCTATAAGAGAAATAGTTTCAAATCGAATGAGGATTTTAAAAAAATTCTTGATGAAATAAAAAATTAGTAGGAGGACCAACGTCCTTGGCTCGATCAGAAGATGGAGAATTAGATTGATACTAGACAATGAGTTGAAAAACTCTGCGCCAAGAACGTTGGTCCCCCTACTAATTTTTTATTTCATCAAGAATTTTTTAAAATCCTCATTCGATGTGAAATTATTTCTCTTATAGAAATATGATTGTGCATTATTTTCGTTTATTCGACATTGCTGACTTGGCTTTCTTTTTCATTTCTTCGTATTTTTCAAAAATTTCTACTTCCCAGTAAGAACCAAACAAAACTTTTTCTGGGCGCAGTTTTTTACAAAAACATGTGTTTTTGTTTTTTTAGAAAGATTTCATTATTTTTTTCAAAATAAACAAGGAATCGTTTTTATATCCTGTAAATTTTTTCATTTTCAATTCAATTCGGCTGATTTATTTTTCACATGATAAATCGTCTTTCCAATTAACAATCGAAGTAAAACAAATAGTTTTATTCCACCGTCGTTATTTGCACCAACTTTTAATTATTTATTCAAGATTTTCCGACTGAATTTGCTTCTTCGAGAATTCATTTGTGCATGAAACTCGAATGAAAAATATCTGTGGAATTCATCATTCGTGCACCATATTCAATTTATAAATTCCCGGGCATCCCTTCTTGGTGCGTGTGGTTGTATTGCACTGCTACCAACTCCGTAACAAAAAAATGATAGGAGTTGATGTGAAATGCGAGAATGTGCATATGAACCCGTTGCTATGCGCGTATGTTTTTAAATATTGCTTCGAACGAAAAAATAGTTACATCAATGAGAAGCTTGTGGCCAATTTATGTAATGTAACTAAGAGTATTTTTCATGTAGTTCGTCACGTTTGTATTCTATTAAATGGATATGATTCGGAGGTAGTGGAGGGGGTAGTTGCTTCGTGTATAGATACACGGCAGCGATCGGCCTGATGTTTGTACAATCGGAGTCAAAACTTTTCTTGGCCGATACGCTGCCGCGTATCTCGATAAAAAGTGATAAACAACGATCAACGAATTTATTTATCATTTTTCATTCAACAAATTTATTTATTATTATTTATTAATGCTTTAGGATACAAAGTCCCATTGCATGGGGAGAGATTATACAGGCATAATTGGTATATACATTATGTGCATTATATGTAAGATTCACGCTGAAACATCGGTTTAATTCGTTAACAGTATTAATTTAGCATGTATAACTTATGACTCTAATAACAAAGTTATATGGCGGGTTTGCCTTTTCTAGTTATCCATTTTGTAAAAAATTTACAGAAGATTTTTAAGTCGTGGAAATTACAACTAGATAAAAATGCAATTAGATGAAAGTCGGTCAAGGGGGATATGGATAGCTTTGTCAGGAACTCAGCTCTAAGATCATTATATTTCTTACATTGGGTTACAAAATGCTCAAGGTTATCAGGTTCAATTTGGGTACAATCTGAGCAGCTTTTCCCAGGTTCAAATTTAATTTTTTGCTTCGATAAGTAAAAGGTGCATTGGTAGATGTTGGCGAGTCTGATTTGTGCAAGGATTCTTTTTGCAAGGAGGGATAAGTCTTGACAAAGGTCGAGGGTAGGGTAGTTGTCACTGGGGGGAATACGTGGAATATTGAGTTGGCAGGATTTCGACTCTTTCCATCGTTCGATATCTCTATTAATCATGATGTTTTTGTATTTTTCAAATATTTTATGAGATATTATTTTCCATGCATTCAAGTCAGTACAATTCCATAGATCTGTGGCATCTGTTATAATGAGAAAGTTGCGGAATTTCGCCGCCCAGTTATAGTTTTCATCGCAGCAGGGTAGATTTGCAAATTTGATCAGCTGCATAAGACAGATCTTGGGGAGGAAGGTTTCATGTTTATTTATCATCTTTGTAAACCAGTCCCAAGTTAGTTTCATAATCTTATATTCTAATTGAATTATATTTAGTTCGAGATGGATTGCCCAACCGGGTGTGCACCTGAGTAAATATAGGAGTCTTTTAAAGAAATTCAATTGACTTTTCTCGATGTCTACTCCATGCTGCAATCCCCACGCAGGGACAGCATAGAGGAGGGTAGAGGTAACCATGCTGTTGTACAAGGTGATGAAGGTCTCCCAGGCACTAGCACCCACTCGAGCAAGTCCGGAGACGGTTGCGCTGGTGGCAGCCTTCGCCTTGGCGATGGCGGCCAGAGCAACGGAACCTCCCAGTGCAGACCTACATAGTGGGACTCCAAGATACATGTACTTATTAACTAATTCAATATGCGAGTCTTTATAGCTAGTAAATATCTTTTCGATTTTTTTGGTTCTGCCTGCTTTTTTAAAGGTCATGATTTTCGTTTTTGAGACATTTACACAAAGGCCATTTGTATCACAGAACTCCGCAAGAACTCGTAATTTAATCTGCAAATCAATGTGCGATTCAGCGAGTATTACAGTATCGTCTGCATACAAAATCATTAAAATGTCGTCTATTCCATTTATGTTTACACCTTCAAGCCCTTTGTTTCTGAAGAAAAGTTCGAAATCTGATATGAACAGGGAGAAGAGGAGGGAGCTAAGGGTTTCCCCCTGTAGCACCCCCTCTGTCACTTCAAATTCATCCGAAAAATTATTATCTGCTCTGACTCGAATTGTGGCCTGATCGTAGAGGGATTTGATCACTCTTATCAACTTGGAGCTGACACTAATTTTTTGTAATTTCGCCCATAATAAGTCGTGAGGTATGGAGTCAAACGCACGGAGGAAGTCCACAAATATCGCATGAACTTCACGCCTCGGCAGACGAAGTTGGAGGTGGATCACCGAGAGCAGGGTGAAGATTGCCTCGGCGCAACCCCTCCCCCTTCGAAAACCAAATTGTGATTCCGGCAGGACATTGTTGCCTTCAGTCCAGCGCTCCAACCTGTTTTTTAATATGTAGGTGAAGAGCTTGGTTATGTGATTCACTAATGCTATGCCCCTGTAGTTGGCTGGATCGTTATGGTCACCATTTTTAAAGATCATGGAGAGGGTAACTTTTGCCCAGTCGGAAGGTCAGGTCTCAGTTGCCAGGATGATGTTGAATAAACGAAGGATACAGTCCAGCTAGCTATCGGGTCGAGCTTTATAAAATTCGTTGGAGATCTGGTCCGGACCAGTGGCTTTGCCATTCTTCAATTTGCTCAGGACTGATTTTAGCTCGAACATGGTTACAGGCGATTCAAATTCCTCATTGAAATTGATTATAGGGATAAATTCAGGCGGAAATTTTACTGGGTATACATTTTTATAAAAATCATTCCACACATCGACAGCGGGGGATTTAACAAAAGGAGGTTTCGGTCTCATAAGTTTAACCGCTATCCAGAATTCTCGCTGGTCTTTGACATTATTAAAGGCTGATGTTATTTTATCTCTAAATTCTTTTTGTTTGAACTTTTTGACTGCTTTGTATTTACGTTTACAGATATGATAAGTAGTGTTATATTCGGGATCAAATTTGGACCGTATCCATTTATGTAGGGCTTGATTCAGTTGTTTCTTCAGCGATTTGCAATCATGATCGAACCGCGGCTTATTGGCATCAAGAAGAGCAGATTTTCAGAGCGTACCCTGATATCTTTGACCAGCCCGATTTTTTTAGAGGATTCTAGGATAGCTTGAGAAAGTGCCTGAGAGATTTCGGTGGGGGAGGAGGACATGAGGGAACTTGGGAGCAATTCAGATGAAATCATCTCAGTTGCAACATTTTGAGCAATGCTTGGAAGGGCTGGGTTCCACTTTAAAATTTTACGTTTCTCTAAGGGAAGGGGAACTAGTGGAGGGGGAGATTGTGGAGAGGGATCGTGAGAGGAAGTTGACAGGTCTAGAATAACTGGAAAGTGGTCAGATCCGAAATGTTCATGTAGCACTTTGAGATCGTTTATAAAATTAACATTTGTCGATCTGACCCACACCAGGTCTATTAGACTACAACCTTTCATGCCAGAGTAGGTGAAATGAGCGGGTCTATCTCCTGTGACTCTACCATTGATTAAAAAGAAACCATTTGAGTTCATGAAATTCGTTAATGGGATAGCCCTCTCATTCAACCTGCAGTCATGATTGAGCACATCAGCATAAAGACGGGTCCCCTCAAAAATTTTCTCATCAACAAGGTCAAGCGTGCCCACCCTAGTATTAAAATCGCCCCCGATTATAAGTAAATCAATCGAGTCACCATAATCAAAGCTATCCAAAAGAGTTTGCAAGTTAGTTAGGAATTGTTTAACGTCTGCACTGGGTTAGATATATACATTACCGGATACAATATTGACATTATTATGAGCTAGTCTTGTGAAGATCCACTGGTCACACGAGCTGATGATCTCCATCGGTATTTTGGAGAAGGCAGAAAGGCCCCCACTTGGTCGACCCATCACAGAGTCCTTGGTTACGTTCACTCAGGCATTGTTGAGACTGTGTAGGGAGCCAGGCAGGAATCGAGGGGTGTCAGTACACCAAGTTTCGGAGATGTACAGGAGATCATGTTCTGGTAGATTTTGAACTTCAGCCAAATTATCGAGGCCGTAGATGTTCCAGAAGGCAACTGATTGAGAGCCACTTGTAAACAGTTTTAACTGTGTTACCCCTTGCACGGAATTCCTTGGCAGAGAGACGTTCTCTATCCGGGGTTGCGCGCGCATCAGATTCGTGCATATACGTTCAACTAGTAGCTCTGCTGTTTTTACTCGTTTTTTTTTTACATAATATTGATATTTGGTGTTTGTGGCATTGCAAAAACTTATTAGCTCTCTGTCATAGTCACTCGGGCGTAATAAACAACAGTGAATAGTGATAACTGTTATCCCTAGCAGAACTAAAAGTTTCAGTTGACTATTTGTGAGGTTAAGCGGATTTGTACATGTGATGAGCCCAGGCCCAGCTCCGTCCCATCTTTAATGAGCAGTAGTGACACCTCGGAGGAGTTGCCCGAAGCTGAGCCGAGACCGACTGCTGGCAACACAGAGCCCACAGCGACTCCAGCCAAGGGCAATAACTAGGTCATTAACCTCACCACTCCAACAGCTGTTTCTGAAAATCAAGGAAAATTAAAAATCTTGAGCAGAGGAAATTCTAATGGAAATATTTCTCAATAGAATAAGTTGTATGATGCAATTAAATCTTTTTTTTTAATTTACTGTATAAGAAATTTTCTATCGAACTTTTTTCTCATGAAAAAAAGAAGGAAGAAAAGCTACGGAACACTTCAATAGACTTGGCGGAAAATTAATAGACTGTTCAATATATGTTCGAGAGAAATCCACTAAAATTTTCTAATGAACTACATTTTTCAATTAAATTCTTCCGTGAATGGAAAAATATGCAAATGAAATATTCTCTGTGTTCGATATGGAAAATCGATAGGATATTTATTACTTAAATATTCGAGCAATTTTCCTGACCGGGCAATAAAATAATTATTTTTATTTAGTGCAGATCCTTACCTTTAAAGTGCTAGGCACATCTGTTTCATAAAAAGGAATTGATGGTGATAATCTAATAAAGTTTTAACTGATTCATTTGTACTAAATTTATTTCAGAGTATGAATGTTAAACAAAGGAAATATTGCGATTTTCTACCTTGATCAATAATGAAGATAAATATAAACAACAGTAATATTGCACAATATTGATTTGAATCTTAACAAAGACTTTGAGGAGATTAGGGAGAAATAAAGCGCAGAAACCCTCGATGACAGATTAACATGATTTGGGTTATTCACTTTCAGGTTGTCGTCACTCCTCTTTCTGGTCACTCGCTTCCAATAAACTATTAGTCCTTGCTCTTTCGAAATGTGTTTTGATTTCAATTAGTAGATTGAGTTCTTCTCATAATTTTACACTGTGACCGTAACAGGTAATTTTGCACCCCGTCGGACGGTACCGTATAAATTATTTAATTTGAACAATACGCGGGATCAGTCACTACGAAGGTGTGCGTACTTGCGAATTGACTTTCCGATACTCGGAACGATAGATAAACGCTGGGCAGAGGTAATGACTGATTCCGGAATCAGGTATCTAAAGTTCGCGAGGAGTTCGCCCCTTGGTGTGATCGACTTCGATGGTAGGACAAGACTGCCTGTAATTTTGCAAAATTTTGGTACGTGCGTTCCCGGTCCATGCCCGAGTGCAGGTGGTTCGATGCTGATTTCGCATCATTTCAGCTATATTCATCACATTCCATGGATGAGGCCGTGTTTGATGTTGGGAAATCGAAGCATTTTGTTAGCTCGATTTTCCAGAATATTCTTTCAATAAAGGAATTTTTATTTTATGCATTGAATATTATGGGAGAATAAAATAGAATATTCTCAAACACATCTTCTTTGACATTAATTTTCAATTTTTTAAAATATTTTTTCTTCTAGATTCTTTCCTTCTCTCTGAATCTGAATCTGAATCTTTATTATCTCTCATTGGAATGATGAAGAAAAATCTGGAAATTTGGGCTGAGGAATTTTGTAACAAAAATCTCAATAGAAAGAGTTGTAAAGAAAAAAAAAAATTTTCATTTGATTTACCGAATGAAATATTTTTGACTGAACATTTTTTTAATGAAATTTTAAAAAAATGCAATGAATACCTGCCCGATGGCATTCTGGAGAAATGCGTCATCGTAGCCTCCCCAAAAAACCATTCTGAGCGATCTCCCAGCGAGATTCGTAAGAATGAGTTAGACAGGAGCTTGGTTCCAGGGGACATCAGTGAGTCCATCCCTCTCCCTCCCACTGATGACTCCTAGGATTGGAGTGTAAAAAAAACACGTTCATCTATTCTTATTCCCCGAGTTAATATAAATGTTCTCTAAATTTTTTCCTTTTTTTGGGGAATCAGTGAACAAAAACGTCACTCTATGAAGAAAAGATTCTGACCCCGTAATGTGTAACCTCTAAAATTCTCATCGCGTCACATTTTCGTATTTAACCTCTAAAATTCGATTTTTGTCACAGTATATGAAAATTGGATGGAGAAAAAATTATATATTAATATTTATTCTCATTTATCATTCGAAATGATAATAATACTTACGTGATGGTTTAGTCAACTTCTAAGTAATCCACTTTCCGATTTGAAATCAAGGTGAAAAAATTCACAACATTGTCAGCTGGGTCCATTCTGAACGTACTCTTTTTGTTAAATACGAATTTTAACACGGAAAACAGTTGTTGTTTCTAAGAGACGAAAGTAACAACAGGTTTGAGAAAAAAAAACAGAACACGTGCTCAGTGATGCGGTCTCCACGAACTGCCACGAACCACACTCCAGTCATGAGCGAATCACCCGTTCGAGTTCGACTTTCAGACAATCGATTCGACTCTTTTCAATTCGAGTTTTCATTCGAGATTCCATTAAAAAATCTCGTTTTCAATGAAAAAAAATCATCACTATAAATAATGTCATGCGACAGATTATTGAAGTGTTCGAACCACGCTGCAGTTCTGTTTGTGTTTGTTAATTCATCATAATCGAACCGCACGTTCGAGTTCGACTTTTTTCAATTCGAGTTCTCATTCAACTTCTCATTCGAGATTCTCGATGCTTTCCTTTATATTAAAGGATCAAAATCTAATATTAATGGCCATCCCTGTTCCATAATGCTTAATGAAGCGATTTTCCAGAATTTGAATTGTGAAAAAAAATAATTCGCAAATTTTTGAATGTCCATTTTACCCCGGATGTCCGTATTACCCTACGCTCGTCTAATTTTTTAACAAACCCGAGAATTTTCATAGAAATTTCTCGAAAACGTAAGAATTATCTAGAACAATCTCGAAAACCCAAGCTTTTTCTTGAATTTTCTAGAAAACTGGAGAATTTCTTCGAATTTACCAGAAAATCGGAAAATTTTGTCGAAAACCTAAAAATTTTCTCGAACGTGCTCGGACGGAATTTTCTCAAAACCGGAGAATTTTTTCGAAAATCGGAAATATTTCTCGGAAAATGCGGAGGAAACATGAGGAGATTTACCGGAAAACATAAACACGAACAGAATAAGAGACAAAAACTGCGGGGCCCCTTCCAAGCTTTAACCGCAAAGTTGGAGGGCGTAAAATAGCCACTCGGAAAAAAAATCCCTCCATGCCGGCCTTAAATAAAATGAATATGGAATCTTGCAGAGAGTCTTCATCGATTATTCCAATGAACAATTATTCCTACTCAAATTCAATTGCCCGATCAAATTGAAAACCATCCATTGTTCAATTAATTATACTCCTGAATATTTTCATAGATTCCACGATGCTATAAAATACTCACTGTCCTTGTGATTCTCAAATTTGATTTTAAGAATGTTTCAATTGTAACGTTGAAATGAAATCACAATGATATTCTCAGTATTCTACTACATTCGGGCCTTGTAACCAAGATAATAACCAAAATAATAATCAAGAGGATAATTAAAATAATAATACGGATCTAAAAGTTGCAATTCCATTCTGTTCGGTAATTCAATTTAACGGAAAATTATGTAATGCTAATTATTCGGGCACTGCTAAATTATTTTCTTTAAATTCCGGTTAATTTTTTGTAGCGAAGCTACTTTTATATTTATTTCACACCATTTCAATATATTGTTTTCGAGCTCGGCTCAGCAACCGAATTTCGTACCGTGACACGTGTCGCCGATATATCACTGTCCTTGTCGCAAGACATCCTTGCGACGATTCCTAATAATTCGGACATCCTGGATCGGATGATCTAATACCGTTGTCGCGGAAGCTCACTCTCGTTCCAGCTCTCATGGTGTAAACCAAAGTTACTTACGCTGTGAATAAATTCAATTCGATATATATGCTAATTCCGAGTGTTATAACTTACAAAACCTTTCTATCCTTCACCGAATCCCACATTTTTCTTATAATAATATAACTCTTGAGCGCCATGTGACTTCATCTCACGTTAGGTATCCTAAATCATAAAGAATAGAAATAATTACCTGGGCTTCGTCCGCAATAATTATTTAGAGTTAATCCTAATTTTTTTCGGATCGTTATTCAAGTATCTCAGTAATCACTGAAAATCTCCTGGTTCTTGAAAGAAATACTGATAGCACAAGAGTAAAATGAAAGGGAATAAAATAACAAATCGATTGTATCTCAAAAAGATCTAAGTACAACAAAATAATGGAAGTAATTTACAGAAAAATTGACCTAGAATCACTTGAATAATGGCATAAGACCCTCCTCCTCCACTTCTCTTTCATTTGACCACATCAATAACTTGTTTAACAATAAAATGTACATCTCTGGGAGCAACACTGTGTCCAGAGTTGAACCTAGGGTTGCTACAGCATTGTTGAAAAGACCGTTGGCATCTCCCCGGGATGAGAAATTGGCCATAGAATCATTTGAATAATGTCTTAAAACCCCCTCCCTACCGCCCAACTCTTTAACAATATTTATAACTCATTCAATAATGGAATGTACAACTCTGGGTCCCACTCTGGATCCAGAGTTTATCCAACATCCGGTTTTTAACCTAAACTCTGAATTTTCGCCCAACCCAGACTGGGTTTGTAACGATAACACAGTCTGGGGAACTTTGGGTCAAGTCTGGGTGTGAACCATCAGGGCTATAGGTAAAATAAATTATACATTATAGGAAACTATTATTATAAATTATAGGAAACCATCAGAAGACTCATGAAGGATAATCTGCTGGGTCCCAACGGATGAGTCAAGCCACAGTGATCAAATGGCCTAAACGAATAATGCCGGTTTCCAAAATATAAATCACAAGTGGAAGTTCAGCGCTTAGCTATGCCTTTCCACTGATACGCGGTAAATGCGGGTTCGAACCCCACACAATTCTTTTTTTTCTTTTTATTCTTCCGAAATCCTTTATTAGTAACTATTTTATGTAAATTAATATAATTTTTATTCCCCTAGATGGATTGAACATGACAATTTTGCCATCAGGTTTTCCATTATGTGAAATCTACGGGATTCAAAATAAGGGTTACGCGGTCATATAAGGGTCGAACCAGAAAAACGACTGAAAAATGAAACGCTTTTAAGTGGCAAAGGGGCATGAGGGCCAGGTGGAAAAGATTAGGCGAGGGTCAAAAGCTATTAAACATCGAGCCATCTCAGAATGAAACGATAAAAACATGCAGAGCAATCGTACGACCTTCGACACGTTCTCCTCGACCTTTCACCCTCTTTTATTTCTCAAAAATAACTGACTCTAAGAATTATTGATTATTTAGATCGTTTGATACATTTGATTGCTCTGCATGTTTGTCTCGTTCGATCTTGAGATGACTCGATGTTCAAAGGTTTTTAACCCTTATGGAAACTCAGCTCATGCTTTCCATCTGGCCCTCATGACCCTTTGACACTTGAAACCGTTTCGTCATTTTACTTGTTTTTCTGGTTCGACCGTTATACGACCGTTCCACCTTTATTTTGAATAAGGGACTGAGTTCGAAGATGAAGGCGATAGCACTAATCGTTGCTTCCATTTATGTAAAAATTTTGAAACATTGTTCATCCATTGAAAATTAGAATTCCGGGTATATCTTTGGATATCATGCTGCAAATTGATTCAGTCATAGTTTAAAATTTCAATTTCAACACCACTCTGCGGAACTTGAAAGATTATTATGATAGCTATATCTGTAGATTTAATTTATATAATAATTTCTACATTTTGGATTTTTATAGACTTTTCATGAATTTCTCAGGAGGCTTCCCAATGGTTTCTTCAAATATGATGGTTCAAAATCATTTAATTGTACATGGAAAAATTGTTTCCAATGCGATTTCATTGAAGTTTAAAGATAATAATGGCAAGAGTTCATTTATTTGATTTACATAAGAGATGTACAATTTTTGTTTCTCCATAATTTTTGAAAATTTACTTTTACGATTTATTTGATCGTAAAAAAGTTCAAATGGATCCAATTATCATAGAAGACTTACTTGAATTGAACAAATGGGTGAACATATATTTAATCTTAATTCATAACACTAAAGGAAAAAATAAAGCCAAATCCTGATTCCCATTTCACCGCGGTCTCAATGATACTAACAAGCGGACATTGTGTCTATAGGTTAGGGCGCACGATGTGGTGTACCTGCTATGCAATTAGGATTTGGCTTAATTTTTTTCTTTAGCGTTATGAAGTAAGATTGAATATATGAAGCACCTGAAGAGGAGTGCTTTGAGCACCTGAATCGTTGTGCAATTTGTCAAAATAATGGAGTTGTTTTGATTATTTTTTATTATTTTCACCCACATCTGACCAACTACGGCCCAAAACCGTCGCAGAAATTAAATATCATATTATTAAAACAAAAATGACACTTCCTAAAGTCACGAAGAGATGAAGAGAGTAATAGAACCATAAGAAAACAAATGGGCTGTATAAAAAAAAAGATAATAAGGATAATCCTAGTAATCATTAAATGATAATAATTGGATTGAGTTGAGGATCACAGATAATAAATTGAAATAAATATGTAATAGAAATAAATGAAATAATATGAAAGGATAAATTTGATATACAATAAAAAAAAAAGATGTACAAGATGACCATTCGGAAGCAGATTGCTAGTTTATTAGCAAAAATAACTAGACAACATCAAGACCATAGCAATTCTCCACTTGTTTCTCATTATGAGATACACGCGTATTAACTATTCGCCTCATCATCGTTCGGTAACAATGATGAAATTTTGATCACAGTGAAACATCAAGATTTGTGTCTTTTACCTAGTAAAAGTCATCTTCACATTTATGGACGATTAAAGAAAAAAGATGGTGGAGCTCTTGTCCATAGGACGAGACTTATGAGTAATTCTATTTGTCATTTATTTCAGGAGATTCGTTACGAGCTCAATAGTATTGAAATTGATCGCACAAAGAATGTGGGCTTGACGAGTCTCATGAAAAACTATGTTACACAAAGTCCCAACCAATGGTCATTGTTGGAGAATGCTGGTTGGTTGAAGCAAGATGAAATAGAAAGCACGGAGACAATTAGAAACGCTAGTGGATATTTTGATATTTCAATACCGTTGAATTTAATTCTTGGCTTTAACCGACTGTAATGGTTAGGTGGGTGAGGTGTTCCTCCGGCGGACATCCAAGCTAAGCAGCGTTGAGTTGGGTTAGTACTTGGATGGGTGACCGGTTAGGAACACCTCGCTCGCACAAAAATTGCGGGCGTTAGGTACGGTGTAGCGGCCTAGTGTCTCCATCTAGTCAGTGTGACAGATGGATATATTAGGGCACTGCACAATCGGCCGGCTGTGCGACTGAGGTTTTACATGGTTTCCTGTGCAGTCCTAGCTCGAATGGGGCACAGCTAAGAGTAAGACGGCCATGATACCACAGATAACAATGAGAGGAAAAAGAAAGGAGGGGAGGCAGGCTAGAAGAGGGGTTTCAAATCGAGAATTACTTCGATAAAACCAATGAAAATAGGAAAAAAAAAAAATAATTCTTGGCTTTGCTGAAGATTATCAAAAAATCATTGTTAATTCCAAGCATGAGCTCATTCTCACAAGATCTAAGATCGATATTATTGCCATCCTTCAAGGACCAATTACAGATCAAAATCCTGAGGAGAAATATAAGATTACACTACAGAAAATTGGATAGTCGATTCCTTACGTCAAAGTTTCCGATGAACGCAAGGTGAAATTGCTCAACTTCATTTCAAATGATACACCTATAGGAATCGGGTTGCGCACCTGGGAACTGTATGGATATCCTTCACTTCCTACAGCTTCCAAACATGTCTGGGTGGTGAAGACATCGAACCAGTTGAAGAAACCACGATACGTTATCCTGGGATTCCAAACAGAACGAAAGACTTCAGTGAATAATGCAAGCAACTTTGATTATTGTCAAATCCGAGACGTGAAACTATTCTTGAATTCGCAGAATTATCCATATATAAACTTGAAGCTTGATATCTTGACCATAATCAATATTCTACATTATACAATATGTATGTGAACTTTCAGGACTCATTTTATAGAAAAAACATGGAGCCACTATTGAGTATATCTGAATTCTCGGAGAAGGCTGCATTAATTGTTATCGATTGTTCAAAACAAAATGAATACCTGAAAAGTGGTTCAGTCGATATTGATTAGAATTCGAATCAGCATCACTGTTCCCAGCTACCATATCAGCTTACTGCCTCATCCTCCATGATCGAATTGTTAAATACAATCCTATTAGTGATGAAGTTAGGAAGTTAATGTAAACAATCGAGTTTCGAGAACATCAGTATGATGATGCTGATAGAATGGGAAGCAGTTGCATTCCACCTTTTCATGCAACTACTTCACTGAAAATGGATAAAGGGAAAAACGACAAATCTTAGTACTCAAGTATGAAGTCTTACTCAGACTACGAAAAGGACACATCGCTCAAAGGAAGTACATCATATAATGGTCCTGCGGATGCAGGACGTTATGGAGCAGTGGGGAATGGAACAGATAAGAACGACTAAATACAATGATGTATATTAAAACATGAATGAAATTTTTTATTATTAAAAAAAATCCTTGATCTTATTATTGTATTCACCTTCTTTCTCACAAACATTACTATAATAACAACAACTCAGAACTATAACGACGAGTTTCAAGAACAGTTCGTCCATGTTGTTTAGATAATACAGTATTCAATATTTTTTCACGTAAACTGATTCTACGTTTAAAACGATCATGATCTCGAACCATCTCTTCGCATGGACCTCAATGAGCGGATCGTTATGCATAATCTCAATGCAGAAGCAATGGGACTCGTTGCTCCAGTTGAAAATTAAATTTTTTTATCCTCTCCCCCTTGTTCATCCATCTGTACAGCAGTTTCACTCAGTTCAAATCAAATTAACCTTCTGCTCAACACGAGGACAGAAGAAAATCTCATACTCAAAAGTGAGAAGTTGAATAATACACCGCAAATTCGGAAAATTTTTTTTAAACTAGGAAAAGGGCGCGCGTTCTGCGCGCGCAAGTTAAGCTAAGTTATCATTATAGATGACTAATATTTATTTATGGTTCATACTCCCTAGTGGAAAAACATAAGGCAGAGGCGTAACATGCCTGAGCAGAGTTTCGGATCGGACTTGATCAGTTTCTGATGGAGACCTGAACAGAATTTCCCCTCGGGTATGAGTCAATTTGAGAGTGAAATTCGTAAGTGTCCTGGTAGCTTAGATGGTAAGAGCACCCGACGCGACATTGGGAGGTCCCGGGTTCGATTCCCGGCTAGGAAGTTACTAATTTTTTCTCTCAAAAAAATTAAATTTAATTAATGCGTAATGATGGAAGGCGGAGANAGCTCAGATGGTAAGAGCACCTGACGCGACATTGGGAGGTCCCGGGTTCGATTCCCGGCTAGGAAGTTACTAATTTTTTCTCTCTCAAAAAAAAATTTAATTTAATTAATGCCTAATGATGGAAGGCCGAGAAACCCTAGTGGAAAAACATAAGGCGGAGGCGTAACATGCCTGATCAGAGTTTCGGATCGGACTTGATCAGTTTCTGATCGAGACCTGAACAGAATTTCCACTCGGGCTCCTCTTTAAAGACCGTTTTCCTTACGAAACGAAATTCAAGTTTTTGATATAGTCTAGGGTCTACTCCAAAATTTAATTAATTGATGTTCGATAATTTTCTATCTATCAGAAATTATTCACTCCCGATTATTAAGTCCGTGTTATACTTCTAGGTATAATATTGGTAAAGTTACCTGTATTGTGAACAATTGATATTATTCTTCAACTATTTTGTTCTCTTCAATTTCATTAGAAATCATTTTGTAATGAATCACAATTGAAAATATTCATCTCTTCATTAATTGACAAATTACGAGAGGAAAATTAATTTGACTAACTTTATAATTTGTTTTCGTTATCTCAGTTTGCATGATTTACATTTATATATTTTCTAATCCACATCTATTCTTTCAATATTATTTCATTCATCTGTACAGCAGTTCATTCAATTTATATACGCTCGAATATGGAAAAAGATAATTTCATTGAAGCCCTTAACGCATCTCCTTGCTAACCTCCAGGTTTTTTCAAGGCGTACCGTCAAATATTTTCCAATAAAATTGTTTCCTTTCCTTTGAGATATTTAATGAAGTACTGGTTTTTCATGCTCCCCGACAATAACATAAATTCAACAATGAATTCGTGATCAGCTCTGTATTTGCTTCAATGAGAATCATACTTTTCTTTGTTTTCTCCCCAGCCATTTCTTTTCATGATTTCCTTTTCAATGTTTCCAATTTAGTTATATAATTTTTTTCAAACTTCATTCTTTACGTTTCAATTTTTTCATTGTGTACCAATATAAATTTTCAATGAATTCCAAGAACGAACTCAGAAAAGTGCAACATATAGTTGTCCATGATTGAATACATCTCGCCGAAGATCGATACCAATTTTTGAAAACGTTTCTCCTTGTGATTTATTTATTGTTATTGCAAATGCCATCTTGACAGAGAATTGCCTTATTGAAAAAGAGAATGGATATTTATGCTTACATTTTATAGTGATACCATGTAAAAAAATAACATCTCCAGCTTTGTCTCTTGTCAAAATTTCACAACGAAGAAGGTTGTTTGCAAGATCCAAGATGAGTAGGCTAGTTCCATTACATAAACCTTCATGAATACTCAAATTTCGTATGAACATTACTATTGAAAACTTCCGTAAGTACAGCTCATATGGTGGCAAGCTTATCGGATTTAATGAATTTGAATATTCTGGAACTAAATCCAAATTAATCTGGTCAGCATTATTGCATTGTTCAGTACTGTCAACACTTGTATATATTCGTTCTGTGCTTTCATCCAACAATTCTACTACTCTTTTATTAATTTCATCGACCTGCGAATTTGTGGGTGCTAGAATTGCACATTGAGCTGCTTCTTTGAATTTATTGTTGTTAAAAAATCTCCATATACATCTTGTGCAATATCCACATCTGTATCATCCACACAATCATTAGAAAGAGTTATATGATCATCATTGTTTAAGATGCCGTCGCCAACGTTGAGTAATAATTTTGAAAATTCAATTTCTGCAGGTAGCATTCTCATATTCTTGGTTAAATTAAATACTGTGAAATATTTCCAAAGAGAACTATATTTGATAGATAAATTTACCGTTTCTCCACGTGTACCTCCAACATTTACCGGCAACAGTTGTCTGAAATCTCCTCCTAAGACCATGAGTTTATTGCCAAATAGTGATCCATTACTCATAATTTCTTATAAGAGTTTATCCATTTGTTTCAGCACGTATCGTGGTGCCATTGGTGCTTTATCCCAAATAAATACATCTGCATCTCGTAATCTGTTGGCATCTATTGTTTTTAAGTTTTATCATTGATTGTGAATCAACATATAATGGTACTGCTAATCCTAATGTCTTATGTACTGTTCTACCTTGTGGTAGTAAAGTTGCAGCAATACCAGTAAAAGCCATCATGAGAACATTTTTTCTCTGCCCCATGATAAGATGCTATAGAGTTATGTAGATATATGGTTTGCCTGACCCACCTGGTCCATCGATGTAAAAACATTTATTTGTGCTATCAATTTCATTATTCGATCAATTCAAAACAATATCTATTATTTTTCTTTGATCTTCATTCAATTGCTTATAATATTCCATTCCCTTTTCCATAATTTTATTATAAAATTCTGGATTTGTCGTTTCCATCTGTTTTACAATGTTGAGCGGTATATTGGGGAAATCTTTCAAATATTTTCCTTCTTATAAAAATTATTCAATCTGAATTAATGCTCTTGTTTCTGCTTGTTGTGGATTCATTATTTGTGAGAAGTCTTGTGACAGAGCAATTTTGAATTCATTCCACAGTTCTTCTGGATGTAATGGGTAACAATGGATCAAAATTCGTGTGAAGAGTCTTCGCAATTGCATCATCTAGATTTCCGCTTCATGTAAAGCGCGACTCCATTCATGGGCATCAGCAATTAATCCCAACGTTACACATGCATCTGTGAATGATTTATGGAATTTTTCTTCCACCGTTTTCAGATCATTAAAGGACTGCTCCTCATTGTGTCAATAATAGTAATCGTAGGTGATACAATTCGATTTGCGAAGGCCTGACTGAATACATTCTTCCAATTATTTTGAAACGACATTTTCTCTTTCTCCAACTTCCAACATGAAGAGGATCACCATTACCAACTTTTGTTTTAACAAATACATAATGTGACGGTATATCACTATAGAGAAATTTTCTTGCATCTTCATCTCGTTCGTTGAGTACGAAATATTCCAAAAGCATATTTTTTTGTTCGAATACACAATTTGAGGTCACATTTTCTGCTCCTGGGTTGACTGTTCGATTTTGTTGATGTGGTAAGCGGATTGGTAATCTAATGATTGAGTGACTTTTCTGTTGCAAATGTTTTCCTAAAATTCTCCATGCTGCTTCTACAGATCCTGCATATCGTGCTTCAATATGTTCTTTTATTTCATCGTGTATAATTTCACTTATATGAGTTGCAGTGCCTTCCACTCTTATTGTTGCAGAATCGTGTCCTTTGTAGATGTATTTGAAAAGATATTTTACTGATTTTATGCTACATACCAATTCAACATTACAATGGCAATTGAATTTATATAAAAGTAAAGGAGAATATGGAACTACGTAACGATTATCCACAATATAATTATTTCGACGATCATAATATTTGCCAGTATTTCATCTTCGATAGAATGGATATCCATTTTCATCCATAACTGTTTTTTCTTGAAAAGCCTTCGGAAATTTTTTTGAAAATTTTCTATTTTTTAAATACCAATCACCGCAAGGTCCATGGATCGTATTCTTTATTACAATTTGGAACAATATTGGTTGCAAGGTTGGGTCCGGAATTTCTGCAGAATTCAGCTGATCAGTTATGTTTGGGCAAGTTATTTTAGAATTTCTTTCAAGTGTAACTAATAAATGTACATGTGGCAAGGCCCTCTTTTCGAATTCAATTGTTAAAACATATGCTTCAATTTTGCCAAAAATCTTCTCCTCAATTAGCATATGTAATAATGCTATTACCTTTCCAGAAAACACTCTCGCAACTATTTCTGGATGATTACAAGGTTGTTCAACAGAATTTGTATTTTCTCTCAAGTCGCGCCAGTTTGGATTACAAGTCATGGTTATAAATAATTCTGTTTTTCCATATTTCCTAGCAATTGCCATTGCGTCCTGGTAATTTTGTGTCATATTGCGTGGCGATCCAATAAATGCAGACGGCAATATTGGCTCCGGTACGTTTGGTCCAAAATCTTTTGGTTCAATCTCTTTTCGTCCAACGTCAGTTCGTCCAATGAAGTTTTTGGTCCAATTTTATTTAGCCCAATCATTCTTTAGTCCAATATTTTCTTTGTCCAATGTAATTTTGGTCCAAAAAAATGCGGATTATTTTGGGAAATAGGAAATTATGTAGCGATTTTTTTTCAACATTTCAAGTAATTGAATAGTATATTACGTCATTAGGACCGTAGACGGAGGTTTGCGATGAGTGCTGCTAACTCACAGGACCCAGATAACCATCGTACTGGTAGCATACCAGGACGATTACAGTATTGCGCACTAAGTAGCAGTACGACGTCCTAGTACGCTACCCGCCATCTACGCACCTATCCTGGAAGTATTGTAACAGTATAGCGTACTGGTACGTCGTATGAGTATTGTACCAGTATTTTAGCTGTATGACGTACTCTACACTATTATAGCTTATGCAGTACATCATACTGCCCCAATACCGGTACGATACTCGCACGGCGTACCAGAACTGAATATTTTCCCTATACTTTCATAGTACGAGTACTGTACGAGTATGCCGTAATAGCACGCCTTACGAATGACGTACTGTGATTGCGCAAGTATTATACTATCACAATACCGGTACGATCATGGATCAGCGTGCGGAATTCGTAGGCCCATTGCTGCCCGGGAATAAAATATACTGGATTGGAAAAAAAAAATTTTCTTTGCAAAACTGTGTTGAAAAAGGATGTTTTCAACATTTTTTTTATTCATTACGGAACAAAATATACTGACAGGATAGAGAAACATACAAAATACGTTGTGCCTGTTAATTAACTAATCAATGCTGACAAATCTGGTTTATGTCATCCTTAAATTAATCTAATCTCAAATGACTATAAAAACTAATACACTTAGGTCTAATAATAATTCGAGGATGATGACTTTAAGAGGAGGAAATTAATTATCCAGTCCTCAAACATTGGGCCTCAGGGGACTCATCCTTGAATACATGTAGAAAAGAAAAGTGTAGTAAAGAAAAATGTAGAAAACGTTGTGCGAAAATTCTGAATCCAATAAGTAACGAAAAAAAAGAGTAGTGAGGCAGCGAATGTTAGAAATTGAAAAACAAATGGCCCTCTGTGATTCTATCTTAACACATAAAATGTAATGCGCACTGTTTATTTTATTTCTCAACGATTAACTTGTTTCGATGCGTTAGGATTCTTATGAACGTGACGAAAACAACACCGTCTATCAACTTGATGAAATTTTTCAATTCTCAGTATTTTAGATGATCACTTTCAAAATTGATAATTTTTTCTCAATGCTTTTTGAATGTGTAACAGTCAAGAAAGTGGATGTAAAATAGATTTTTTTAGATAATATCAAAAGAGGAAGAAATATTTGCTACGTTGTGTCCAATGAAAAAAAAAATCTCCTGACGATATCCCATAGGAAGAGTTACTTCCGAAGCAACACAAGGCCAAATAAGATGAGTATTTGGTACTATTGACGGGACTTACAATCTTTTAGAAGTGATCTCAACTGTTAATTTTGAAGAACAACATTGTTTGAAAGTTTTCATTTTTCTGAAAAAAATTTTCCTTCAATTGATAGTTTACTAGGCCATTTTACAAAAAATACTAAATAATGAGTCATTCGGGCAGGAATTCTTGTCAGAGGCATGGAAATCCTTGATTCTAGGACCTAATAAACACTCAAAGTGATAACGGGCCTTTCGCCACCTTTAGCTGTGAGACAAAATCATTACAAAAGTTCTCTTTAATAAAATTTGTCTTAAAACTAAGCAGGAGTCATTATCTAATAAGATTCCTCAGAATAAAACAGAATAAATGAAATCCAAATAGCTACTCCACAGAAGCTTCTCAATGCTACTCGGTGCTTCTCAATGCTACAGCATATTTTCTGGCAACAAATCTTCCTCAAGAAGGCGTCTTGGCAATTGCGCCTGTTCCTCCTGTACCTCGTCCACTGCTGGTGGTACGGGTGGTTGTAGTGGGTTATCTTCTTGACATCGTCGTTGCTGTGGTGGTTCACCATCGGCTTCTCCAGCAAGAAGTCTCTGTCTTCTTTGCCATCTCGCCTCCATGGCTTTCTGAGCCTTTTCCATAACGAGTCGAAACAGAAGTCCAGTAGGAGATGTGCACATGGGATTAAGGCGCATTGCATCTAGAAAATCATTACCTTTATGAATCAATTCAAATAATGAAAAAAAAAATGGCAAGGATTACTCACCACGGCAGGCTGCTACAAAACGGCTCATCTCCAGTGATCGTTTCTGTGCTCGAGCGACGCCTCTCCACGTGATATGAGGAGTAAAATTTTCATTGGGGTGAAATGCGGCTTTGAAGTAATAATTGGCGCACTGGTCGGGACTATATCCTCCCAGATTCACAAAGAAACCGACCTAGAATCAATTCCGATATTATGTCAGACTTTTCTCCACTAGGCCGAAAGATACTCTCGGAGCGAATGTGGGTATGAAGTATGAACCTAAGCCGTGGACTCCGGCCACCTAACAAAGATCTCTTTTTTGTCATCACGATTCTTAATCTGGGAATTAGTATTGCATACTTCCCAAACTCGTAAATTTGAAAATCACAACCAAAAAAAGGGAGACGATGAAAATGCTGTTATATCGGATACTCACCAGGTTTTCATAATCTCGGTCATCGGCATTGTTGAATCTTACGAAGTCATCAATCGTCTGAAAAGGAAGCCCTTGTGGAAGATCATCAGGTCGACGGAATACCATCACCCGCAAGTCTTCCATAATCCTATTATTTGCGCTGTGGAAAGATGAAAAATTATAGTATTTTTTGGCTTATTTCAGGAAATGTATCTAAGATACTCACCCAACGGCTTCTTCCAGACGACCAAGACGCTGCACGATTTCATTCCTGTGAACGAGAAGTATTTTTATGAATAACAATCTTTATGAAATTGTCATGAAGGTCTAACTTTCAAGTTTCACTTGGATATCAATGTCATACGGCTACGAGTCAATTACGATGAGTGAAAAATGCAGATTTCAAAATAAAAACGACTGTAACCTCGGTGTAATAATACCGTGAGTGGATATATAATCAACGAATCATATTCTCAAAGATTACACCACTATTGATCACAGGTACATTTGATCACGGGACAAATGATCACAAATTTAATCACATCGACAAGTTATCACAAATTATTTTATCACTTGGACAAGTAATCATAAATTCGTTTATCACAAGTCATGCCTTTGCATTTTGTTTTAAGCCAGAAGGGCCAGAAATTATTGCTTCACGAGGGGTATTTGTTTAACAAACATCGTGAAAATGTCAAGAAGAAGACTATCACCTGGAGATGTGTGAATCACAAATCCAGACAGTGCAACGTTCTTGCTTGGTACAATAGTCTTATTAGTTTTGACTTATTGATTTAATTATCTGGTGATCATTTGTCCTGTGATCAATTGTTCTGTGATCAATTGTCCTGTGATTAAATGTCCTGTGATAATTTAGCCTGTCTTTTTGTCGTGATCAATTGTCCTGTGATCAATAGGGGTTTTACCTTCTCAAATGTACTAACACCCAATTTGGAGCGTCTGGTTGAGGCTCGATAACTTCTCGGGGAATGACAATAGGTAACTCTGGCTGGTTCGCTTGTGCAGCCGCTGCTGCCCGAGCTTCCTCTGCTAGTTGGGCTTCCTCTGCTCGTTGGGGTGCCTCTGCTAGTCGTGCTTCTTCATCTAGTCGAGCTTTCTCGACTAGTTGAGCTTCCTCGTCTAGTCGAGCTTCCTCGACTAGTAGAGCTTCCTCGGCTAGTCTAGCGCCTCTGCTTGTCGCACTGCCTCTGCTTGTCGAACTGCCTCTGCTTGTCGAGCTGTCTCTGCTTGTCGAGCAGCCTCCACTTGTCGAGCTGCCTTCGCTTGACGAGCTGCCTTCGCTTGTCGAGCTGCCTCTGCTACTCTAGTCTCCTTCACAATGCGGCCCTCCTCATTTGCCTGAGCTTCCTCCTCCGCTGCTGCAGCCTCAGCTTTGGTGGCGGCGGCTGCTGCTGCTGCCGCAACTGCTCTGGCAGTAGCCGCTGCTTCTGCCTTGGTTACCGTTGCCTTCTTCGATATGTCAGAACGAAGGTGCTCATGGAGAGTGGAAAGAGGAGTGGAACCACTAGGAAGGTGTATCGGTGTATTTGGAACAACTGGGGAATGTTTCTGATGGGCGTTGGAAATAATAGGAAGATTGTGGCCGGTTGTCGTTGCATCTTGGATACATGAAGAGGAATTGAGTGGAGGAATCGAAGGAGGAGTGGAACAATTATGGCTCCGTGTCATTACACTGGCTTGAGCTAGACGAATAACGGGGTTGGGCCTAATAGGTGCTGAGGGGGGATTATATTCGGAAATCACTGATGAACAAGAGACATTGGGGGTAGAATTCTGAGTGTTGGAGGTGGAAGGGGTAGGCTGTGTGTTATTGTTAGCACCATCGAGGAGAGAATTCCTGAGATTCGCGATGTTTGATTGCATTTGTTGAGTTTGCTGAAGCACCTCAACAGTGGAATCTTCTTGTGTCGCGCGCCCACGACCTCTTACTCGTACTCGTCCTCGTGCTCGTCCTCGTCCTCGTCCTCGTCCTCCATCTTGTCCTCGACCTCGAACGCGTCCCCGTCCTCTCCCTATCCCTCGAGGTTCTTCACTCATCTAAAGGAAAATATGACCTACCCACTTCATCTACTGGCTCATACTTGAATTAATCTGAATGATGTCGCTTTCTCCATGATTTTCGAATATTAAAAGTTACCTCAATGGACACAACTGAACGGTAATGGATTCAATATTGAAACAGAAAAAGTCTCAATGAAATGTGATGGTTCATTGATTTCATCCCTAGGACATTTCTTGTATTCAAAACATACGATTTCATCATGCCCCTCATAATCGAATTGAATATAATCAATCAAATATGCATATGAAAAATTGAAAATAACGAATGCCTCAGGATGAGAATATAGTGGAATACTCAATAGGATGGATTTCATAATGAACAGCAATTTATAAATAGAATTGGAAATAAAACGAATATTTACAAAATTTGCGAATTTTAGAAAGAATATCAGAGAGCTCTATTCGTCAGGAATTTCACCCAAGTCTTCCACATGTCCAACGACGCTAGACGTCAATAATCCTATGACGAAAATATCAGGAATCGGATAACGAAATTGATTATCGTGCCAATATGGCATTCGAAAACATTTGCCTTGAACTCGATTGATGGCAATGAGCTGAAGATTAAGTCCTAGAACTGAGCAAAGCAGCAATTTAGACGAAGATGAAGTACAGTGAACTTGGGAGAAGTCATCGACACGATGGAAAGTTCTAATGACGAGCGTAAACGTATTGTTTTCTGAGATAACATTCTGAACGATACCTACTCGACCATCGGCCAGCATGACCGTCTTATCTTTATTGTTCAATGATATGAAAAATGATTTACAGTTGAGTGACTGATATTGACAGCAATTTGGTGACACAGTGGGGGGAACTACAATTTTCCACGGCTTACTCGGGACTGGCCCTGTGACGTCATCAATGATAACATGAGAACTACATTGATTCTCTTCTGCACGTCTGTTGGCAATCTGTTGCAAATACTGGTGAGGTTTTCTGCAGGCGTTTCTGAACATCGTCATGTTGTTCTCATAAGGAAACGCTGAAAAAGAGTCCAAGGAGCCGAAACGCAAAACATCATCAGCTAAATGAAGAAGACAATGAATGACATAAGTGATAAATTCCTGCCCGTAGATTTCTTCTGCTCTCTGTACGAAAATCCGCAAGAGTCCTTTCGCATATAGAACATCTGGTCGTAATGCAGAAGGATTGAGAAGAATCCGCAGGGCTGTGTGGAATATTAAAAGATGGAGATAGACGTTATCATTGATCAGGCCGCGCAATACAACCGGCGCAGTGTACAACAAAAGTTGACGGAATTCTGTAGCTTTAAATGAAGAAAATTTTTCTATATTCTCAGGTTTACGTGCGAACTCACGAGGACAGTGATTTTTCACAAGGGTCAAACGAGCATTGAGAGTTTGTCGCGAAAAGCAATTCAACTTGAGATGTGGTGCATACTGCCCACTGATTATAACGCTGAAAATTTTCTTCATGACACCTAGGCATATACTATGCATATATTCGAATGGCACTTGGCTGACCAAGTTCATGGGAAGACGTAGAAGAGGGGAATCAGTATCAGCATGGTGTTCTCCATCTACCCGATTAGCATATTCGTCAGCTGTACGTGGTCTATGGTCTACGCCATGGAACACGATGACACCAGTACGTATAAATTCGCCTTTTATCCAAGATTTTGAGCAAGGAAAAAAACCAGTGTGGTAAGAGTGAGCAAGAGCGAATGCTCGAGCTGGGGAATCTGATATGAAAAGTCGAATGTTTATTCCATAAGCAACTCCTTCGACAAAAACTCCTTCTTTATGAAATAATTCCAAGAAATCTTCAACAAAAGGTGTAAAAAATTCAGTAACAGATGTTGGTTTTGAAGAACTTTGCCAAATGCCAGATTTCAGATTTTGAGTCTAGAATATTAACGATTCTTATCTGTATTGGCCACATTTGAATTTTTTTCTGCGCATCTAAAGTTGCACCATCAGTGCTGAAATCTATCAAAAAATGAGCGGGGATTCGATTAGGAGCAGTACGTTTCAAAATTGATCGAATCGATTCTTCAAGTCCAATATGAAGATACTGACCACCAGCCTGATCTGTTATATGAGCTGGAAATCTTGGAGTGTATAGAACTTTGCGAGCATCAACTGCTAAACGAAAAACAAACCAAGGGTGTTCCTGCATAGCTCCTAAAACAGCATTGATGGGACATTTTGGTTTGAATGAAAGCATGAGTAAGCTTATATTGGAACGACTCGAGTGGATTCAAATTTCTTGGCGCGCCCAGTTGGTTCGGTACTTCCGGTCGGTTTGGCGCATGTGGTACATTCAAAACGTTCGAAACATCGCCCGCGATCTCGTCGTTACATGCGTTCGGTTCGTTTAAATCATGCGGTACATATGGGGCGTTCGGCTCGTTCGGTGCGATGAATTCATTTGAATTGTCTCGTGGATCTATCACATTAATTCTCAAATCAGTACCTGGAGGATCTACGAAACGAGGAGGATTAACTAAAGCAGGATCTAAAGGACCAATGAACTCAGCATCTGGAGGGTCAACTAGATCAGCATCTTGAAGATCAATAGAATCACCATCATTAAGAATAGAATCAACATCATCGTGATAATCACGATGAGATAGCGGAGAGACATTCGAATATAGTTCGGAGTCCTGTCGGAGGGAATTACTATTCAACAAATTGGGGATCATGCCCCCAGAAATTTGCTCACGTTCGTAACGTGCAACATTGTGCTCATGCCTTAATCGCTGACGATATTTATAGGATAACTCTGTTACAGGTTTTCTATTACGTTTACGACTTAGACGATCCACGATGGAGCTGCGGCCAATGTCAAAATTATA
Source organism: Diachasma alloeum (assembly GCF_001412515.2). Lineage (NCBI taxonomy): Eukaryota > Metazoa > Arthropoda > Insecta > Hymenoptera > Braconidae > Diachasma > Diachasma alloeum. The sequence goes on from NW_021680641.1 coordinate 98,763, forward strand.
AGAATAATAATGAGATGCTACGAATGAATTTGGACGATCCCGAAGTACCCCATTATCAGATGAAGCTAGAAAACACCACGTACAATGATTCAACTATACAGGATGGGAGACTCTTTATGAATGATTGTCCTCCGCACTTGTTGTCCTCACGCTCAATACCTCAATCTGTTGATAAAAAGAACAAAAGAATAGTTTCGGTGTTCTATTTTTATTTGTTCTCTGTCATAACAATCATACCAAAAAACTCGGAGAATTTGAGCCGAAGGAATTCTATAGAAAATATCCCAATAAAATGAATTGTGTAGAAAAATCGACTTCTATTCATTTTTCAATGAGATATTTTCTATAAAAAATTTCAAAAGAATCAGCTAAAAAGTAATGGACAATTCATTAGCAATCCGAGAGAAATGTCCAGCTATTTCGCTAGGTTTTTCAATAAGATTTGTGTATACATGAAGAACTCAACTTTGTCATGTAAAAAAAAGGAATTCATCTCAGAAACTTAACAGCTCAATTAATATGCAGTGAATCTGCAGGGGAATACGTGATCAGTTTCGAAGCTGTAATGAGAATTTAAGTGAGAAATTGACTGAGATTTCGAATGGAAAAACAATCAAAATACATAATTGTCAATATCTACACGGATTTGGAATAAATAGTAAATCTCTGAATCAAATCCATTATTCATTGAGTACTGTACAGAATTAACAAATTTGCAATGTTTTTAATGTAATTTTCCCACTCAACTCGAACATTTTCTAAAATTCTGAACATTACTTTGGAATTCTCAGAGTGTGGACATTTTTCTGATTTTTTTCTGAAAAAATTCTTTTAACAGGTTATTCGATATTATTCACGCATTGTCTGGACTATTGTCTGGACTGAATCATGGAGACGGGAAAATAAAGAGACATTTTCATTTGAGAACTTTAGGGGGGAGAGTTGTTGAGGTGGAGAAATGTTGAGAGACAAATTGTGTGAGTGAATTTCCTTCAGAAGGGATATAATACTGAGAGTATTAAAAAATAAAAGATTCACAAATCACTAAATTACTATCTCTACTGTAGTCAATTCAATAAGCTAAACAAGATGAGTTGATTTCATTTAGATTTTTATTTTCCTGGTTATCCACAATTTCACAGAAAATAAAGGGATTTCCAAAAATATCCCTTTTGTGAATCTTATTCGACTCTAAAAATATTCATAAAAAACGTCTCTAGCTCCTTGCAATTAATTTACGGATTTTTTAGAAATACTTCGACTCAAATAAACTAACCTCATCTCACCATGACTTCACTTAAAATGATCTTTCATTATTGTTCGGAATTAATATTATTTGCTACGTTTCATACAAGAAAAATAATTTAAAAATGTGGTGGGAATTCGTGGCCAACAATTATGGAAAAATTGAAGATTGTAAACAAACCTGATCGACCGATTGGTAATGTAGAGATACACACTCGTCAAACTGCCCTCCCAAAGCTGTAATCATCACGAATGAAAAATTATGTTAGATAAACCACAAAACAAGCAATCGATCAGTATTGGAAAAATTATAACTTTTCAGGTAATTAACCCCTCACGTACGGGCTCGGTATGTCATACCGACCCATGCAAAAACGCACGGCTCTTTTCAAAATTGAATATTTCCAAAACTGGCAGATAATACAATCGGACTAATACCATTGGGAAGGTGAATACTATAGCTGTAATTATATATTTTATTTATAATTTTTCATTCATCAGAAAATATGGGATGCGAAGAGTATTGAGCGTGTGGTAGACTTGGTATCAGAAAGGCCCCGTACGTGAGGGGTTAAAGGTTAATTGTCGTTTCGATCAGCGTACGTGAATCACCATGATCGTGGCATACTATAAACCTCCCTAATTCCGTCATCATGCCACGGAAATTGTTAATTATCACTGGATCATGATCTTCATTCATTAGGAATCCCGTAGTATCCTCATTCAGTTGAAAATCATCACATTTTAACAATATTTGTAACAAATGTGGCAATAATGGACCCCTCATCCGTGTACACAATGACAGGCGATATTTATCCATCACAAAAAACGATAAAACAATGAAAATACCAGAATAAATCTACCTTATTTTATTCCTCCAGTATTTCACTTTGATGAATCGACAATTATAACACGTGAAGCCCAGTTCTTCTACTCAAAAACTTGGGGAAAAACGAACGCCCATGAAATTCACCTGATTTCCAAAATCACGTAAACAGACGGAAATATGTGGGCAGACATATTGTGGACACAGCGCCACTCAACGGTGGAGCGCCATAAAGGGCGCAATCTGTTCAAATTTATTCATTAATCCTTTTTATGTGAAAACTAAAATAATCAAGTACTAATATGATGGAGCATTGCAAAGCCTCCTCTCGGCCAGTATTCTGTTGGACGAAACGTCGAAATACTTAAATGTTTCATAATGGAAGCATGAATCATTGCAGGGATCATTATTAATTCTTAGTCCTGTTTGTCATCTCCAACACTTCCATTCTTTCGATGCTTATATTACTGAGATAGTTTGATTGAAATTTAAAAGCCATAGAAAGATTCCATTCAAATTTTCAAAAATTTTATCACATGTGAAAAGTCAATTTTTCTGACTTTTTAGTTTTTGACAGAATTTTAGTATCAGAAAAGTTTAAAAATATGATTTTTGATCTTCAATTTGTGTTTTAAACGAAAATTTCCCATTCTTATGATTCAGCATATTTTCAATTAGCTCATACCATCCAAAATGGGTGGAAATCGCCAATCAATTTGAGAATTCCAATAAAGTGGCTCTTTTTGCGTGAAATATGGAAGAAAAAAGATGGGATATCATTCTGTTCTATACAAAAGAGAATCTTCTTCTCTGTCCCGCAGAAACAAATTCCGAATGTTCAATAGAAAATATTCTATATAAAGAGCCAATAAAATTAAATTTTTCTATAGAATTACCTCGGCTCGAATTTTCTAACGATAAGTTTTTTCGTTTGATTTTTTCAATGAAAAGAAAAGAAAGATAGAACTGGAAAAACTTAGAACATTGGAGTCAAGGAGATTCTATAGAAAATATTACACTAGGTTGTATAGAAAAACCAAATTCTATTGGCTTTTTCGATTGGTATTGTCTATTACACATTCAAATAGAATCGGCCAGAAACTTATCGAAATTTCAATAGAAATTGATTAAAATTGTGTAGCGAATTCGCTAGCCTTTTCTCAAAGATTTTTTCGTACATGTTTTCTTTTGTCATTTTTAACCCATTTCTTCATTAAAAAATGTGTTATTCTTTCGACACTGTCTTCATGACAATTAAATGAATTTCTTGTCTAAACGATCAGAGGAAGGGGATGAAAAATTAAAAATAAAATAAAAACGAAGGAATTAGCAATGCAAATGATGTCAACTTTTTCGTTTCAAAATTTATACTTTGAACAATTAATTTCTTTCAATCAATGGAAATACTTTTATCTGCCCCTTCTCTCCCAGTGAAGGGAGAGAAAAAGAAAGAGACGAAAAGGATGAAATCAATTTCTCTGCATTGAGCATTGAGTAATGATATGAAATTTACGTCAAAAATAATTATGATGAGTTTAAACACCAATGTAATAACAAGAATTGTCGTATTATGAATTACAATTTTCTACATTATTTTTCTATTATCTTTCGAACGGCGTACTGACTCAGTATCAAGATTGTTCTGGTATGGCCGTAGAAGCGGAGTCCAGGGGCCGCAGCCCCCGGCGGAGGGGAGTTGGGGGGGGGGGGCACTGAAGAAAAAATAAATGACAAAATAAACAAATTAAAAAAAAAACAAAACACAAAAGAAAAAAAATCGAATGAATAATTTGAAAATACCTATCAATGAAACCAAAAAGTAATAATAAATAAACTCCTCAACGGATGTCTAGAAAAACATGGATGAAGAATAATGCTTGAGTTACAGTGAGATGATGCAATAATTTCACAACGGCATAACCTCTACTGTTGTAACCGATTAGTTACTGAGAACGCCGCCAGTGCCGCTGAACCAACTCACTAGGCAAGTTACTAGACGGCTCGCTTACCGCGCATACCCAACCGACGGTCATATTGCCCATATCGGCTCACTGCATATTGCATTTGTACCTAAGTCATGTGGGTTATTCATCTAGTAACTGTATAACTTTACGGGTCGACCCGAAAAGTCTCATTTACTATAGCTGGTCCTGTTTACAGTACTCTTTACGGTCCCGGCCAACTCAGGCCAGCTAATCGCCGTTTACTCCCTCTGAACACAGCCCCCGTAAGCGCCACTTATCAGGCCTCAGTGACGAAAACAATTTTTTCAAGGCCTCTTTTCAATTTTTTCTTTTTTTCGAGTATCTGAAGGTGTGCGAAAATCCACACACTGTTAGTTTATCTCGATCTTTGTTTAATGGAACAATTGTTCCGTACTCTTCCTCATTCGTATCCATCGTGAACTGTCCATAAAAATTCAATTGTCTGGGTTTTTTATACTTTTCTGAATTTGAATTTCGATCTGTCTTCGATGGCAGTTCTAAAGGCACGGTTGTACTGGGTTTGTACGTTGCTCGCGTATACGTGAATCTGGTTTGGTGTCGTTATCAATGGGTAATTGGTTTTGAGTTTCTCGGGTTTGTGTTTGTATTTACCTGTGTTTATGGTGTGTTTATGCCGTTTAATCTGGGTCGAATTGGACGTATTACTCATTGGACGAAATGATTTTTAGACCTAGTGATTTTTGGACGAAATGAATTTTTGGACGAAGTGATTTTGGACGAAATGTTATTGGACGAATTGTTTTTGGACCAAATGACCCCTATCTTTATATTTGTTACCAAAAATTCACAAACCGAAACTAACTGTCAGAACAATTGCTTCTTCCATTGATGGCCCTTTACATGAATTTGCGAGATACATTGCTAAAATTCTTGCACCAATGCAGAATATTTGTGGTTCCAATATTAAAAATAGTTTAGATTTTTTTAAGGAAATGGAAAAAGTAGTAATACCAAGTGGAGATGTTTTAGTCTCTTTTGATGTCATATCTTTATATACAAATGTTCCCAGAGAGCTAATTGAGGATGCGATAATCAAATGGAAAAACAAGTTTCAGGATTCCACTAGAATTCCGTATGAACAGATAATTCATGGCATTGATGTAGTAATGAATAACACTTTTTTTAAATTCAGAGGTAAAGTTTATAAGCAACTTTTTGGACTACCAATGGAGTCTTCTTGCTCCAATTTGTGCGGATTCGGTAATGACCATACTTGAAAAGAAATGTTTGAGGAAATTAGATTTTGAAATAACTTTTTACTTCAGATATAATAACTGAAGCTGACATAATAACAGCTCTTCCAGCACAAAAGGTTATTGAGACGCTAGCAATTTTCAATAGTTTTTATCCTAGATTACAGTTTACTCATGAATTGGAGATGAATGGTTCCATTCCATTTTTAGATGTTCGATTAATTAGAGAAAATAATAAGATAATTTTTGATTGGTGTACGCAAGATACTCGGTCAGTAAGGTTACTCAATTTCAATTCCTCGCATCCATTATCACAGAAACGTGGAGTTATTTTTGATTTGGCTAATCGAGTTTTTAAAGTATGTGGTTAAAGATTTGTTGACGACAATATTAAATTGGTCAAGAAAATTGCAATTTTTAATGGCTACACTAGATTTTATCAATGCAAATCTGACAAATGGGATCAGGTCAATTTTGAATGATGATCGTAAACTTAAGGACGAAAGAAATTCAGAATCAATTCAATTTGAGAAAACATTCCTTGTTCTTTTTTCAAAAAATTTAACTAGCAGTTTGAAACTTTGCTGTAGCCAGTATGGGGTCGAAGTTGTCTCTACAGTTATTAATCAAGTGGGAAGTTGCTACAGATCAACGAAGAATCCGATAAAAAAAGGGAAAAAATATAATGCAGTAGGTTTCACTAATAATGTTCAAAAGTTCACTAATCACGGCAAAATTGTTCGTGGTAATTTTCACGATGCAGCACAACGTCTTTGGGTGCTCAGCGATGCACCATGATGCACGAAAAATGACACGCGGTAACAAAAGCGCGCGAAACGGTAGGAACGCTGACGAGCACTATGCCAAAACCCAACGCTTCTCGAACGTTCCACTAAAAACCACGTAACCGAAAATCACTTCAATTTCACGGAAAACGGCATAATTTTTATGATTGTACTCGCTAAGCGTTAATGCGATGATTTTATTTGTCACGTTGCAGAAATCATGTCGGGGTCACCACTTGTGGGGTTCGATGAAAGATAGAAGGATTTTGTAACGTAAAACACTCGGAATTAACGTATATCGTAGTAAAGTTATTCACAGCGAAAGTAACTTTGGTTTACACCATGAGAGCTGGAAAAAGAGTGTGCTCCCGCGACAACGGTATTAGATCATCCGATCGAGGATGTCCGAATTATTACGAATCGTCGCGAGGATATCTTGCGACGAGGACAGCGATATATCGGCGACACGTATCACGGTACGAAATTCGGTTGCCAAGCCGAGCTCGAAAACAATGCCTTGAAATGGTCTGAAATAAATATAAAAGCAGCTTCGCTATATTTTACATTATTACTAAGGCTTATACTGGAATATATTGTACAATAGTAGTGGGTTCTATGATGATCATAGTTAATATGCACTTTTTTTGAATTTATACAGAATAAAATGAATGCCATGATGAAGGATACTTTGTGTGTTCGAAACGTTGGCAACTAGTGGAAGAATTTTTTTTTCTATTTAGCGGATGATCCTTTCCCTTTGTTTTTTTTACTAAAATTGCTGGTATGACCGTTAATGGCTGAGGAAGTTGGAGTATTTTTAAGATGGCTCGAAACCACTCAACGGCCACTTATTCATCGAACATATCTAACACCGAGTACATCGTATCGCGTGTTAACTCCCCTCGGAAGTTATTATAACCTATCTTGAAAATTACCAGTTTATTTATCATTCTTATGGAAATTAAACAGTTGTAATATCGATTCAAATCATATAATCGACTATCAACTTCTCATTATCAATCGTGTAAATCAACTAAACAAATATCAAGTGTACAGTGTATTATAGTTTAATTGTTAGATTTTGAATGCTCCTGCTCCTGTTTTACCGACTCTAGGCGCCCTCTAGTTCATGTGTTGAGTACAGCTCGTGGTCAGAACGTACCGCGTTTACAAACATAGCACTTGGAAAGTAGCCGTTGTACAGAGTAGTATAGAATAAAGACTTGTTGCGTTCTACAGATATAGCAAACTGTTTTATTTCCGTTATTCCCATAAAACCCTTCAGGTTATGGGCCAAGCACGCTTCCACTGCACAATTAATTAAAAGGTGAAAAAAATAGTGATTTTTGGAAGAAAAGCGAGAGGAGAAAAAGACGCTTAGGAAACCACGTGGAATCCGAGCCACGCTAATCGAATCGCTTGGTGGAGAATAGACACAATGGGTGACTCTGGAGGAGTTGCAGAAAACGATTATGTATTTCTGGGAGAGAATCGTAAGTAATAATAAAAAATATATATATATTAATTGATTAAGTGAAAAAGTGCTTCGGTAAAAGTAACAAGCGAAGGGGAGAACGGTAAAACGACGCCATGTGAAAAAATGGCGGGATAGAGTCAGTGGATAGAAAATTCATAAAATCTCGGTTTGAGAATTTAAAATAAAATAAATAAAAATGAAATGAGTCAAAACCCAGTGTGCTAGAATTTTGGAACGTAATTATTGAGAGAAAAAGTTGTTGGAAATTAGTGAAAAATAAATGATGAAATATCGTGGCGTGTGGGTGCGCGCATAGTATGGCAATGGGATCGATGGGGCACGCTGCAGCCGTTGTACAAGCTCGAGCAAGTAGAGAGAGAAAAAGATAGAAGTAGAAAGAGAGTGAGAGAAAAGAATATAGGGCGCGTTTCGCAATCGACGTAGTAGCAGTAGCAGTACTGCAACCCTATCTAATTTTGCTTTACTGCAGCTACGGTAGTTGATTCCGAAACGCACCCATTATATGCCTTCGTTACTCTGTCGTATGGGCGCGCGACTGAGGGCGCGTGATTCAAAACATATTCAATATACTATTGCGCAATACAGATCAATTTTTATTATTTAATAAAGGATCGATCCAAGCAAATGAATAAATAATTGAATCTGAAATTGGGAAAACGATTAAGTAATTTATGGATAAAATCTCCAGAAATTCAAGAGTTGTTTGAGGTATGGTAATAATTCAACGTTACGTTTAAACTGGATGAAAATCATAAAGATAAAGTAATCGAAATACTTATCGACGGAGATAAAGCTTTAATTACACCTGAGAGTGGATTTACGTGTAAAAGTGGTAAGGAGGTTATTATTTGCAATGATAAAATAATAATGGATGCGATACCCAGTGCACATATGTTTATAGGCCGGCATATAACATATTCTGTTAATTGCACTGTATAATTGTGAAAATTAAAATTTATTAAATACTAGTTACAAATTTCTAAATGAAATTATAAGTCTCTGAAGAGTGGATCAACAGATGTACGCTAGGGAACAGTTCACGGATATTGATCAACTATAGTAGACATAGGGAGAACTTCAGTATTCGGATTCTCGCTATGCCTGTTCATAATCCAATTTTAGTGAAGTCAATACTGATGTTCCAGATGACTGATCTCAAATTGAATTTCTCGGTATTGCTAAATCGATAAAATTGTTATAAACAAATTTTCTGGTATTCACTAACAGAAAGGAGGATGGTGGGAGAGGAACAATGGATATCCCTCCTGGAATGGTATGATTACAGAAGCATACATAATTTGCCTCTTGTAATACCGCAAAATATACCAGAGCTAGCCAATGTCACTGATGCCAATAGTGGTGGAAATAGCACAGACGATGGTAGGGTTGATGAACTCAGTGGTCAAATTGATGATGGGAATAACACTGAAACATCTGAAATGAACAGTGGTGGGAGGTTCAGGGATACTCGTGGCGGGAGAGAAGTATCCAAAGGAAACACAAACATTACCTTGGCTAAAACCTTAACTTCAGGTAAATCGAAACCGAAAATAATTAGTGATATAAACACAAATGTGGAAATAAAGATTACCAATTCAGGGAATCATGATGTTTATTCAGATGCACTGGAGAAAGTTGTTGCCGAAAATAAAGATTTGAAATTGAGAATGGGAAAACAAGAAAAGAAGATGGGAGAATTGATTCACACTCTACATAAAGTTGTAGAGGTCACCAGTAAAACAACAGCCCAAATTTCTAATTACTTGAGAAAGGCAAAAGCACATGAAGATGAAAGGAAAAATGATAGAGAGGAGCTTAAAAGAATTTTAGATAAATTAGAACGTTTTGGGGTTCAAGAACAAGTTGAGAGTAATGAGATTGAAACACTTGATACAAATGATAAGGGGATGCCAAGTGAAAATGGGGAGAAGGGAAAAGATGGTCACGTACCACAAAGTGCAAGATCTGAAGGAAAAACCAGTAGAAAGGATGAAGTAGAAGGGATTGTGAAGGAATGTTTTGAAAAAATGGTGAAAAACAATCCAAATTCTGGATTGAGTAACCAAGTCCAGACATTAACTGAAGCTTCCAGACTTGAATTGGGTACCAAAGAGGGAAACTTTAAAAGAGATTACAAGCTTTCTGCTAAACAAGATAAAATCATTTCTTCGACTATTTTTCTTCTGAGTTGAGATTTCATAAACTTCTCCACATCACTGATAAAACTATAGAATCAAACGTAAATGAAAAAGTATTGGAAGAACAGAAGTATAAAGTACGTGATATTTTGATGAATCATATTGACAGCTCCAATCACTCTAAAGTCATTGACATTAAAGATCCTGTTGAAATTTTGAAAAAATTGGAATTGATTAAAAGAGGCGAAGTAAATCTCCCTTCAGCTATGGCTAGAAAATTATTGAACAGTATGACGTACATTCTCAGTAAAGAAACTGCCTCTGACTTTGGGTTAAGGTTTTATGATATGTTAAGGGATATGAGAATGCCCCAAATGCGGAAAAGATGACAGAGAAAGAAATCAGAGAAGCTTTCTATAATGCAATAAAAGTTTCAGTACCAACAATTCAAACTGCTGAATTTCTGACGAGTGATGGGATTCTCACACTTACAAAGTTGAAAGAATTTATCCTAAAAGATGAAACTACTCGTAATAAGGGATCTGCTGAGAAAAAAGAAATGAGGGCAGCTAATCTGGCTGACAGAAAAGAATCTATTTTGTGCTATATGTGTAAATCCTATGGTCACATTGGCAGAAATTATCCAAATAAGGGAAAAGGGATTCTCTGCTATTTTTGTGATGAACTGGGGAGTCACGTAAGTACGAATTGTTCTAAGCGTTTCAATACTCAGGATTCTGACAAAGGAAATTTAAGATTCAATAACGGCAACAACTACTCTCGTGGTGCAAGCCGATTTAAAAGGGGACGAGGCTTAAAAAGAAGTATGGGGAATGAAAACAGGGGAAGAATTCAAGCTAAAAGCGGGAGATTCAAGTTTAGGGGAGGTAGAGGTGGTAACAGATCTCCGTTCAACAATAAAACACACTCGAGTGGCAATAAACAAATCTCCAGCACAAAGAATTTGAGGACCACAAAGAAGTCTTCAAACCCTTCAGACCCCAAAAATGGTAAGTTAAATACAGATAAAATGGAAGTTTTATATGAGGAACCAAAATTGGTGGAATGTAAATGGCGCGAGTTCAGACAATGTATACAAGTTCAAATCTAACAAATGGGGAAAAATATATAACCGAATTTCTTGTCGACTCAGGTGCAACAGAGCACCTTACAAATTCGAGAATAGTTTTCAAATCGTTTGATGAGACAGAGAGAAGAATAATAAAATGTGCTAATAAAGAAGAGTAAGCGGACTTGAAAACGGAGGAAGTAGGAAAAATTTAAGTTATCCTATCAAATGGTAAAATTCTAGAAATTGATACAGTGATATTTGCTGAAGCTCTTACATAAAGCCACTTCATTGTCTTTACGGAAATTTGCAGAAATGGGCCTCGCAATTTACTTGGATAATGAACAGATTGACATATTTGACCCGAAGTTGAATGTATCATTTATCTCTGGGGTATATCAACGACCATATTGGATAATAGATCTTGAAATTAATAAAATCAATTCTATAAATAATAGTCCAGTGAAATGGGTAAACAGAAAAGTTATAGCAAATCTAGCAGATGGAGAAATAGAAGGTAGATAATATTTGACTAGGAGTGTAACAGCTAACTTACAAGAAAGTAATAATGAAGAGAAAGATAAAACTAAATTCATTCCAGAACAATCGAAGTTTGAATTTTCTGTTTGTGATTGAAAAATTTATGATAGTGAAGAGTTGCTTGAATTGGAATCAGAAGTTGTAGTTTCTCCATTTCCAGCAGTAGATAAAAGATTTCTTGAAAAGAATAAAGTTATGCTGTTGCACATGAGATGAGGGCATGCTTCATTATCATATTTGAAAGCATTGCAATTGAGATATCCAGAATGTAAAGAATTGAAAGGAGCATTTTTTGATAAATCGATTCTAGATTGTGAAATATGTCACATTTCAAAATGTAATAGACTGCCATTTCCTACAACATGAAGAAGGGCTACAAAGTCCTTGCAGATAATTCATTCTGGGAATGAATTGAATGAATGCGTCATGGGAGCCATCTCACCTAGCTCTCATCCCAAACGCTACAGATATATATCAGTTTTTGTTGACGACTACTCACGATTTGCTATGGCTTATCCAATGAAAACAAAGAACGAAATAGGTCATTGTCTTGAAGACTTTATGAGGAGCCGTAAAAATTTGCTGGGGTATGATGCAAAGATTGGTTTCTTGAGATCTGATCAAGGTACAGAATTCACTGGTGGTTATAGGATTGAAGTTTTGAAAAAGTTGGGAGCCGAGTTACAATTAGCTAGCCCAGATCACCCGGAGCATAATGGTGTATCTGAGCGATTCCATCAAACTATACAGAAGAAAGTTAGGTCATACATGTATGACTCTCGGTTGCCTGAAAATATATGGGATCTAGCTCTCGCAGCAGGAGTTTATGCGTATAACCGATCACCCCACAAATCAAATGATATGATTACTCCATTAGCAAAATTTGCTCCACAGCATCACTTCAATCCTGATCAGATTAGGAGACTTCGATGTTTGGCTTATGTCAAAGTTAAGAGAAAAGTTTCGACCTCTAGGAATTAGAACTATTCACGTTGGATACACTCCATCGGGTTACATAGTTTTAAGACATAGTTTTAAGAAGATGGAAAGTTTTATCAGAGTAGATATGTTCGTTTCAGTGAGAAAGTTGTGTATGGAGATGGACACAAAATCAATGAGATAAAAGATTTTCCACATGAGATCGAAGAAGTAAATAAGAAAAATTGGTTTGTCAAATTCAATGAAGACATAGATGAAGTAGACCAGTTCTCAAAACCGGAGGGAGTGAGTAAAAAGAACAGAGGGAGACCGAAGAAGATAATATCATTGTCAAAAGCTTCTAAGAATGAAAATGAAGTGAAAAATAAACTAATAGATGATTCAAGTTTCTCAGAACTAAAAATTGATAAAAATTTGAAGGCTATGGCATTATTAACTTACGGTCCAAATGAGGAATTGGAATCCAACATAAATAGACAAAATGATGAAGTTGTCCATGCATTTTTGGCAAGTGTAAATTCTGATCCTGTTAATTATGATGAAGCAATGAGGGGTGAAGATAGAGATCTCTGAGAGCAAGATATTGGAGAAGAATTAAAATCAATGGAAACAAATCAGGTGTGGAAATTGATTGATAGACCTATAAAAATGAGTCATATTAAAAAGTTGAATATCATTGACTCGAAATGGTTATTCAAACGTAAGTCAGAGTTTGATGGAAAAGTGAGACACAAAGCACGACTAGTTATCAGGGGTTTTAAAGATAAAAATGTGTATGGACTTTGGGAGACTTATGCACCAGTCTCACGACTACCTCTAGTGAGGGCACTCATTTCTATAATGAACAAATATAATTTGAAAGTATGTCAGCTTGATGTTAAAACAGCTTTCTTGTCCGGTGTTATTGATGAAATACTCATGGAAATTCCAGAAGGGACTGGTTATTCTGAGGAGGAGAGATGTAATAAAGTGTGCAAGCTGGAGCGAGCTCTTTATAGACTTGCCATAAGTCCTAAACCTTGGAACGTCAAGTCCACGGAAGTTGCACTGAGTATGGGTTTGATAAATTCGGATCTTGAACCCTGTTTATTTACATGGAGAGATGAAGAAAGATTTCTGATTTTGTTGCTATATGTTGATGACATTCTGCTCACTAGTAATGATGATCTAAAAATGGAAGCAGTTGAAATGAAATTGAATGCAGAATTTCCAATGACAATCATTGGGGAACCAAACGAATTTTTAAGTATAACAATTAAACGTGACAGAGAAAATAACATAATTAAATTCAGTCAAGAAAAATATATTGAGAAAATATTAAAAAGATTTGGTTTTGATCAGTCACATCCCCAAAGGACTCCTGTGAATAGTGCACAAGTTACAAATCGAGAAAGAAAAATGAGAGAAATGGATTATGATGTTGAGAAATTACAGCCAACTGAATCAAAAGAAAATATTCCAACTTAGTTTTGAGGCTTTCTTTTATTCTCTTATTCTCTCCTTGACCAATCTCAACGAAGCTTGGCGGAGGATGGCATTTGCCTGCTTCGATGGGACAGGATTCCTCAGACGGAGGAATTTCGGTACCACTTGATGGTCACGGCACCTTTTTAAAAAAGTTAGGAAGCACAGGTGGACGTGCAAAGACTTCCTAAGTTGGGTGAATAAATTCACTGACCCAAGAATAGCCTCTCCGTGGAGGCGTTTAATCTTAGTTTTGAGGCTTTCGCGGCCATGATTAATGAAATCTGTGGCTTCCGGATGGATGCCGCGTTTGGATTCAGCGTTGCGCGTACGTTTCGTAAACATTACAGTCTGCATCTTCAGGCCTATGAGCTCCGATTCTGAGCTCCGATGTATAGGGATAGTCCTTATATGCCTTCCCTTGTGGTGGTCGGGGAAGGGGAAGGGGGGGGGTGGTCAGCCAATCATATGATTTTAATTGATCAGCTGGTCAATTGATCAGATGTGATCAGCACGTCCAACTGTGCTCCCTAACTTTTTTAAAAAGGTGCCGTGACCATCAAGTGGTACCGGAAATCCTCCGTCTGAGGAATCCTGTCCCATCGAAGCACACAAATGCCATCCTCCGCCAAGCTTCGTTGAGATTGGTCAAGGAGAGAATAACAGCGGCTAAGAAGAACCTGGCCCATCTCTCCAGACAGCTTCTCGATCTCCACCTTCTTCTGGCTCAGACGTTGGAGTCTCAGCTGTGGGAGACTCTCGATCGTGTTACACACGAACAAGCAGTCCGAACAGCTGATATGAGGTCGGAGAGTCAGAAGGGTAAGTTCAAGAAACTGATCCCCCAGAAGAAAGTCCCAACCCTCACTCACACTGTGAAGAATCTGAGTAAATTTGAACTCAGTGAAGCACAAGTGTCTGTGTTGGCGAAAGGACACAACTTCGCTGTTGCCCCTAAAAAGATCCCCACCGAGGAAATCATCAGTCGTACCGAGACAGCGATTTACCATCTTCCTCAGGAGACCAGCAATGAGATCCGGAGGCAGTTGTCTAACATACTCCACAAGGCCACTCCCCCTGGTGACAATATCAGCAGGGAGGAACGCCTCGCACTGCGTAGTCTAAAGGAGAATAATGATCTGATTATTCTTCCGGCAGACAAAGGCAATGCCACGGTGGTTATGGATAAATACGACTACTCCGGTAAGCTCAGTACGATGTTGGGTGAATCCAGAGTTTACGTTAAACTTAGGAAGGACCCTACTCGTACAATTGAGCGAAAAACTGCTGATCTGCTGAAGAAGGCTGGTTTCTCGGCTGACCTGACGAAATCCCTCACCCCTAAAGAATCCTTTCCTCCTAGACTCTATGGACTCCCCCAAAATCCATAAAGAGTCTGTTCCTCTCCGTCCCATTGTCAGCAACATTGGAGCGCCAACTTACCAGCTGGCCATGTTTCTCACGAAACCACTCCAAAAGTTGACTGGCCTGAATGGTTCATACATTCAGAACTCACTGGATTTCGTCAACAAACTGAGAAATCTCCGGACTTCTCCAGATGATATCCTAGTGAGTTTTGATGTGGAATCACTCTTCACTAACGTCCCAATCCCAGAAACAGAAAGAAATCCAATAACATCTCTTCCGAATTCCTTCTCCTGATTGAGCATTGCTTGACTTCTACATACTTTCAGTTCAAAGGAGAGTACTATGAGCAGAAATCGGGAGCGGTCTCCCATTTCCCCGATTATTGCAAACCTATTCATGGAATACTTCGAGAACGAAGTATTGAAGTCAGCACCTCAGAAACCTACTCTATGGTTCAGGTATGTGGACGATACCGTTGTCATCTGGCTACATGGAAAGACTCCTCTAACTGAATTCCTGGAGTTCTTGAATACTCAGCACATGAGCATCAAGTTCACTATGGAAATTGAACAAGATAGATGTCTTCCATTCCTAGATGTCCTGGTTCGACGCAACGAGGACGGCACTCTAGGCCACCAAGTATATCGCAAGCCAACCCACACAGATAGGTATCTCAATGCTACCTCCCATCACCACCCCTCCCAGAAGAATTCCGTTATTAGCTCCCTAATGTATAGAGCACTTACAATCTCTCAACCCTCCAACGTTGACAGTGAAGTTGAACATCTTGAGATAGCTCTGACCAAGAATGGATATAACATCCAACAAATTCGGAAGGTCAAGCAGAAGCTACAGAGCAAGCTCTCATCTCCCGAAGAGGAGACTAATCCTGAGGAAAACCAGGAAAGACCAAAAGTGGCCCTCCTCCCCTATCTGAGAGGCACAACAGAACGCATAAGTAGAGTACTTGGCAAACATAACATTCGAAAGATCTTCCAGCCTCCAAAGAAGATCGGACAGATGCTGCCAAGTGCAAAGGATCCAAGACCAACTCTGAGCACACCAGGAGTGTACGAAATCCCCTGCTCATGCGGGAAAGTGTACATTAGAGAAACCGGGACGAAGATCAGTACACGGATCAAGGAACACCAGCGGTGCTCCAAATACGGTCACGTAGAACAGTCTGCCCTGGCTGAACACTGGATGGACACTAGACATACTATCCAGTACGACCAAGCCATNCCTCCTCCCCTATCTGAGAGGCACAACAGAACGCATAAGTAGAGTACTTGGCAAACATAACATTCGAAAGATCTTCCAGCCTCCAAAGAAGATCGGACAGATGCTGCCAAGTGCAAAGGATCCAAGACCAACTCTGAGCACACCAGGAGTGTACGAAATCCCCTGCTCATGCGGGAAAGTGTACATTAGAGAAACCGGGACGAAGATCAGTACACGGATCAAGGAACACCAGCGGTGCTCCAAATACGGTCACGTAGAACAGTCTGCCCTGGCTGAACACTGGATGGACACTAGACATACTATCCAGTACGACCAAGCCATAATGTTGGCCAAATCTCAAGGGTATTTCGAAAGGAAATACCGAGAGGGTTCGGAGATCCATAAAAACCCTAACAACCTCAACAGGGATAGAGGATACCAAGTGAACTCCATTTGGAAAACCGTCCTCCCGGTTTTTAATTGACCAGCTGATCAATTAAAATCATATGATTGGCTGACCACCCCCCCCTTTCCCTACCACCACAAGGGAAGGCATATAAGGACTACCCCTAGACATCGGAGCTCAGAATCAGAGCTCATAGCCCTGAAGATGCAGACTGCAATGTTTGCGAAACGTCGGCGCAACGCTGAATCCAAACTCGGCATCCATCCGGAAGCCAAAGATTTCAGAAAATATTCCATATCGAGAAGCAGTAGGCAGTCTTATATATTTGGCAGGAGCAACAAGATCAGATATCTCTTATGCTGTTAATGTGTTGAGTAGACACCAAGTCAATCCAAATGATGAAGATCGGACTATGGTGAAAAGAGTATTCAGGTACTTGAGAGGTACATCCTCGTTGGGTTTGACCTACTCTGGTGAAACTGATGATATTCAGAGTTATTCGGATGCGAGCTTTCTAGATTGTAATAACTCGCTAACAACCGGTGGGTTCGTGATTAAATTGTTTGGAGACGCTATAATCTGGCGTACTCATAAGCAGTCTTATGCTGTTTTGTCAACCTGTCAGGCTGAATACGTAGCTATGAGCGAAGCCAGTTAGGAAATTCTATCCATTTATAATTCATTGAGATTGATTTTAATAGAGCCTCCACTCCCCATGACATTATGGTGTGATAATCAAGCAGCTGTTGTAAATGCAAAAACGAGTGGAGGAAATAAATTGAGACATATAATTGAAATTAAATTTCATTACATTAAAGAATGTGTTACAGAAGGATAGATGGGTGTTAAATAGATACGCTCAAAAGATCAATTGACTGACGTATTCACCAAACCTTTGTCTTTCGAACTCCATAAAAGCTTGATCAACAAAATAATGAATTCCAATATGTAAATAATCACAAATGTTTTTTGTTTATTTAGGCACTGAATAAACAGATGAACCAATTATGGGAAGATTGGGTCTACTCTGATGAGGACTCGAGAGCTCTAGAGAAGTGGACTGATGATAAATGATTATAAAATAAAAATATTGTCATGTTGGGACTGTTATAAAAACAGTTGATAAGATGTTAGTAGTATGGGAACTACTTTGGCGCCCCCCACATACAGTCGA
Source organism: Diachasma alloeum (assembly GCF_001412515.2). Classification (NCBI taxonomy): domain Eukaryota; kingdom Metazoa; phylum Arthropoda; class Insecta; order Hymenoptera; family Braconidae; genus Diachasma; species Diachasma alloeum. The sequence goes on from NW_021680641.1 coordinate 116,635, forward strand.
TATGGCCCCACCGCCAAACCTGTCAGAGTAGCACGGCTCCGACGTGTGTGAGTGGTGGGGTATAACGTGGCTGCGGGTGCGTCACCCGGGCGCGTATCCCAATCCCGAGCGGTTTCGGGAGAACCGCTGGTCCCTCGGCCGTGAAATTAAAATTTGGGGGTAAAAATTTTTACCCCCACCACCGCTTATAATTATAGGACCCCACCACCACACCGATCGGAACAGCGCGGCTCCGACGTGTGTGCGCGGTGGGGTACAGCGTATACTGCGGCCGCGTACCCCAACCCCGAGCGGTTTTGGGGGAACCGCTGGTCCCTCGGCCGCGATACTAAAATTTGGGGGTTAAAAATATTGGCCCCATCCATTACTAATATTTTAGGGACCCACCATCACACCGATCGGAATATCGCGGCTCTGACGTGTGCGAGCGGTGGGGTAAAACGTGTACTGCGGACGCGTATCCCAATCCCGAGCGGTTTTGGGGGATCCGTTGGCCCTCTGGCCTCAATATCTAGCAAAATTCAGGGGTCAAAATTTTCCGAACTGGGAGCGCATACCGGTGCTCCAATAAAATCTGCGAAAACCGTAAACATATTAAAAGAATACTTTACCTGACACTGCACTCTCCTCACAGGACTCCGAAAAATCCGAAAATCGTCATTGGTATCACCTTATGCACTAAATCTAACTGTCACTATACCACTAGTACTGTAGGTACATAGGCACTGGAGAGAAACGTCAACACTACCACTCCCTGTTCAATAGTTCTTCTATGTCCCTGTCCTCACCTGAACCTTACCATTCCCGATCGCTAACCGATGATCCTCGATCTCATCTACCCCTTCACGTATGACGTCACCGTCATAATACTCGATTTCATACGCTTCTCCGGTATTACCGCACAGCCCGTTATCATGCGCGACGGTATTCAGCCTTCTTTGTCCAATTTCACTGTACCTATGGAGCATGAACGCACAGACACTCGGGTATTGAAAATTTTTGCCAATCACACGCATTTTTCAAGGGTGGTATGGGAACAATTACTCTATATTGTCCCTTATTTCACGTCTTAACTCCCGAATCAAAGGCTTTAAACCTGCCTTTCGTATCGAATAGTGTTCCGTCACACGCAATATGCGTTCCCGACCGCTGTTAAGGACCCTTTCAAATTCCTCCACTATCACTTCAATAGGTGCCTCCTCGTTATTGAACCGAAAATCCCACTTTTTTGTCGTTGAGTCAGCCTCGCATTGCTCAACCACACACCTTCTTCTTCTTCGCAGCCTCAAAGATCTCCGGGTTGTCCCCAAATCCATCAAAAAATGTGACAGACAGAGAACAGTATACCACCGAATCTGATGAACGTCTAAATGGCCGACATACGCGAAGACCTCTCTTAGTAGCACGAGTTCCTCAAATTTGAGGTGACAGCAAAAACGTGTCAATTCTTTTCTCTATCTTTCGATCCACGTAAACAGAAAACGTGATATACCTATGCATCACCACCCACGACAAATGTAATGAAGACGCTGAGGACGCATGGGAGGTTTGGATAGTGAATACACTGCAGGCAAAACCATTCGTCTTCATCTATATATATATATATATATATATATATATATATATATATATATATATA
>NW_021680641.1:118327-120069 GCF_001412515.2 Diachasma alloeum
ATATATATATATATATATATATATATATATATATACCCATTTATTACAGAATCAGTTTTATGGATGACGTATATATAATTACATTTCTTTATATATGAATTCGCATGGGTGATACGGACCCTCCAGAAAACGTATAGATAAACGGCCCTGTACAAGCAATGTCTTATGATAGATGTATTCTGCGTGATCGTCCAAATTCGCTGCAGATACACGTGTGGAGAGGAAAACGTCATGCTCAGCACGCAGAGTAGCTACGATTCTTCTACCATATTTGGTGCTGACACTTTTGAATGCAGTAATCTGATAATCCACACCCAGAGTTAGATCATCAATCCTTTTAACGGGGAGAGTCTCGCATCGGGCAATGTTGTTGATACTTCTCTCAGCCATTTTTTCAAAAAGATCTTTTGTAATCAAAATGAACACAAATTGATATCATCAAATGGAACCAATCTTATAAACGAAACTTGCAAATTAATTACATGCCTCTATTTCTCCAAATCTCGCAGTAAACTCAGCCACAGATACACAACAACTGTTGGCGGAGTACTCATAATTCTTGGGAAATCCTCAAATATATACTATTTACACTTATTACCCCGCCCACGGTTCTACCAATCATGTAGTTGTAATTAGGAGATCAGCCAATAGTAGTGGCTGCTTCCCCCAAATTGATTCCTTAAAATTTTACGGGTGTTGGCGTTGAGTCATCACAAAAGACACGTGAGTGTAACTCTATCATGATCTTTTTTGTCGTCTCCGAGTTGCTGATCGATGCATCACGTGTTATAAAATTTGCAGTTTTGATGGTTTGTCTTTATCCTAAGAGAAATTTACAAAACTGACAGCTAATGAATCATAAGAAGGCACAAGCATGTAACTCTATCCGTGAATCACCAATAGTGATTTTCGACGGTTTTCAATTGCTGATCCATGCACCACGTGTTCTAAAAGTTGCAGTTTTGTGTTTGATCCGAATGACATATTTAGAAAACCGATATGATATTGTAACTCTTCCGAAGCCTTATATTTCTGCGAATATTCGTTTGAATTCGTCACTCGTAGTTTTTACATCTGAAAGAGAGCATCATACGAAACGGGCACAATCGAGCACAAAGATTATCGAAAAAACAGGCGGTATCTGTATTTCTTAACATAGCTGATTGAGTTCATTTGCGACAGAGTGCCGCCATATCAGGAATTCTGTTTTGATCAACGAACGAAATTTTGGGAAAGTTTATCTCGTGCCACATTGAACAGGATATTAGAGCGGATAGTGTGTCATACATCCTGTCGCGTGCTATCTCAAGCTTATCAGCAGGGACTTTTGACAGCGGATAGAACAATTTTGCGGGTAGTCACGCGTGCTGTTCAGTTTTTCCACAAAAGAGATGCGCAGTGTTTATCATTATTTTTCGAGCATTCCAAACGTAAGTATTGTGTTTTGTTTATTTGTCCATCTCCTGACGGATACCATACAATCCTTATACGCTCTCTACGTAGGAATAAAGGAACAACACGGTCTCGAAGACTCGTCATCTTCAGATGATAACGAAGATGATCAGATAATCGTTCAACACCAAAAACGCCTTGCTGAGGATACACTGTTCGCAGCACCAATAAAACGGAAAAGATACGCGATACCTCTTGTTAATTCTCGCTCACACTCACCGCAGCCAGGGCCTTCTGGCATGCAACAATGTCGTGACACGGATAGTGAGGATGATTCATGGATATCTCAC
>NW_021680641.1:120148-121253 GCF_001412515.2 Diachasma alloeum
GAGACAGACCCTACAGAAGTGTATGAATGCGCTTCATGTTACTCTTCAGATAGCGATGAGGACTTATGCATCGACGGTATTGAGGAGGAAGAGGCAAGGATGCTACGTCGCTGTCAAGTCAACTTGGAGAACTTTTCAGCTATCCGTTTGCTGCGAGAGGATAATAATAAAGAAGAACAAAATATTAGTGGTATGNAGATAGCGATGAGGACTTATGCATCGACGGTATTGAGGAGGAAGAGGCAAAAATGCTACGTCGCTGTCAAGTCAACTTGGAGAACTTTTCAGCTATCCGTTTGCTGCGAGAGGATAATAATAAAGAAGAACAAAATATTAGTGGTATGATGATGATGATGATGAATTTTCGTTTCATAGATTATTGCCAATCGTGTAATTTCCATTTGCTCACACGCACAATTGTTCGGATATGATTTCCAGACGTTTCTAGATATCATTGCTATACTTATGAGAAAGAGGAAGAATGAAGACATTAAGTTAATCAAAGGTGAGATATTATACATTACAATTCTTCGAATGAACTTTACTACTTGTGGTTGTTGTAGGGTGCCAAATAGGAGGAGCTATGACGAGATCTGCGACAGTGAACCAACGTCAAAATGGAGAAAACAAGGAGGAATCAGACCCTCACGAGGATATCCATCCCCCAGGACGCCGTTTCGAAATAATCGCTGAATCATGTAAAAAATACCATAATTTTAAGATGAAAGGTAAGGGATATGTTATTAAGATATTGGATCCTCCTGCTAAGACGAACATGATAGAGTGGGTAGAAGGGGCCTTTCGTGATTTAACAATTCATGTAACTGCGACATGTCAACCTCACGATCACGTCGGGTTTTCAATCAATTTCGATAGATTAAATCACGGTCCTGTCTGGTCACGTTTTCGCGATGCAGGTAATTGTAGTCCTAATGATTTGTGGACCATCGTCAAAGGTATTTCACAGAGTACAGGCGGTTTATCCACGTCAGATAATATTTTTGTTACAGCGGCAATAGTCAGTGGTGTTGAAGGTTCAGGGCAAAAAAAACTCACGCACGAAGACATTTTCAAACGATCTATCCTAACTATTTCGAACATTGAT
>NW_021680641.1:121329-128904 GCF_001412515.2 Diachasma alloeum
TGGACCATCGTCAAAGGTATTTCACAGAGTACAGGCGGACTAACCACGTCAGATAATATTGTGGTTACAGCGGCAATAGTCAGTGGTGTTGAAGGTTCAGGGCAAAAAAAACTCACGCACGAAGACATTTTCAAACGATCTATCCTAACTATTTCGAACATTGATAATCTTTGCTTACCGCGCTCTGAAGTTGTTGCCCAGCTCCATGCTGAAGGTGGAGACATTCGAACGGGTGATGTACAGAGGCGATGGAAAGCAATCATTAATAAGACTCGTGATACTCAGCGGAAAGAGGCAGCGAAATTAATGCAACTCAGCGGTGCCACGATCCCGCAAAACGGTAGCGGAATCACAGAACTCCATGCATTTCAAAATTACTATCTTCAACGAAAGACAGCCATCGTAGTCTATGAATTTTTAACTTTTGGCAAAGGCGGTTTGCCTGTCTTTGATGGTCGTCAGAGGGTTAAAGAAAGTTATGGGCAGGTTAAACATATTTTATTCATTTTATATTACGAACGCACAAACCATTTCCAACCGATTCTCAACTTACAAGGAGCTATTGCAGGCCGCGGTTTCTGTGAGGTGTGTAACAGAACATTCACAGATAACATTGAGCACCGATGCCCTGGGAAATGTCCTAGGTGCAAGGGTGAGACGATCTGTCAAAGCCTGCAGCGTATAGTTTGCAATGTCTGTAACCGATGGTTTTTTAATCAGCAATGTCTTGAAAGACATTTGGAGAAGGGATCGGGAAAATTAAAAGGTAAAAATTCAGACATGAGTGTCTGTGATTCCCTTAAAGTATGTCAACTATGTTTCAGAGTGATTCGACTAGGGAAACAAAACAAAAAACATGAGTGCGGTATAGTATTCTGTCGAGCGTGCGGGTGTAACCGTGAAATAAATCACCATTGCTATATGCCACCACTGAAGACGCATAAGCAGCAACGAACGATTTTCATATTTTACGATTTTGAGACACAACAGAATGTCACTGTCCGTGGTGATGCTGATACAAAATTGCACATCCCTAGTTTTGCCGTAGTACAAAAAGTATGTACACAGTGTTGTCACGACAATAACTTAGATAAAAATTGCCGTAGCTGCGGGAAGCGCGAGTATGTGTTTCAGAATAAAGACACGGCAGTTGCCGGGTTAGTGGATATTGCATTTGCCAAGTATCGTTCCACTGACAAAGTAATTTGTATTGCGCACAACGCGCGTAGCTTCGATGCACAATTTGTTTTACGTTATCTAGTCAACATCAAAAGAACACGACTCCCGAGCGTTATTTTAAACGGTACAAAAATAATGCAAATGCGTGTTGGTAACATAATTTTTCTGGATAGCTTGAATTACTTTCACATGCCGTTGTCAGCGTTACCCAAATCATTCGGTTTTGATAATGATATAGCCAAAGGGTATTTTCCGCACTTCTTCAATGTGCCTGAAAATATTGATTACGTAGGACCGTTACCAGACTTGAGTTATTTTTCTCCCGACACCATGTTCAAGAAAGATCGCGACAAATTGTTGGAATGGCACAACGAAAAATTAAACGAGAATTACGTTTTCAATTTCAAACACGAGCTAGAATTTTACTGTCGAATGGATGTTACCATTCTGAGACGGGCATGTATCATTTTTCGTGAAATGCTGCTAAAAAAGACAGGTATTTGTCCGTTCACCCAATGTAGTACGATTGCGTCGATCTGTTCTAAAGTTTATAGAACTAATTTTATGCAGTCTGATACAATCGGAATTTTACCGTTGGGCGGTACGTACAGATACACAACTACACAGTCAAAGAAAGCTATATCGTGGTTATTGTTGCAGCAAAGACATTCCGGAAACCGTATTATCCATGCAGGTAACGCTAAAGAATACCGATTGCCATGCGGTATTATGGTCGATGGCTATTGCGAGAATGAAAATCAGCAGAAGTGTGTCTTCCAATTTTACGGATGTTTTTGGCACGGGTGCACGACGTGTTATAAAATAAACAGACATAGGGAGTTACGTGCAGGAGACTCACTTGACACCCGGTATGAAAGTACCATGCTGACAGCTAATAAGATTCGCCGTCTCGGGTACACTTTGATAGAAATGTGGGAGTGCACGTTCGATGATCAATTAAAAAATACCGTACAAGACCGCGATTTTGTAAACAATCACCCTTTAATGAAAAATGCAGAATTGAATCCTCGTGATGCTTTCTTTGGCGGCCGTACGGAAAATTATGTCACCCTCTACGATATCGCAAATACAGAAAAGATCAAATATCTTGATGTTACATCTCTGTACCCTTTTGTCAACAAAACTGGTAAATACCCAATAGGACACCCCCAAGTTTACGTAGACGACGAGTGCCAAGTGTTGATAGGTCGTGATAATAATCTTGATAATGTGGAGGGCCTTGTAAAATGCACCGTTGTCGCTCCGTCTGATTTATATCTCCCTGTGCTTCCAATACGTGCTCATGGGCGTTTAATGTTTCCGTTATGTCGTTCATGTTGTGAAACATTGAATCAGGATATTTGTAATCACCAAGACGATGAAGATCGCGAGTTTACAGGTACATGGGTTGTAGACGAATTGCGAAAGGCCATTGAAAACGGTTATCGAATCGTAAAAATATTTGAAATTTATCAATACAAGATCATTCAATACAACCGGGAAAGTAATATAGACGGGTTATTCAACAAATATGTAGACACTTTCTTAAAAGAAAAACAAGAAGCCTCCGACTACCCGCAGGGTTGTTCAACAGATGAAGATAAAGATGCTTATATACAAGAATATTTTGCGAAGGAAGGCATCTTACTCGAGAAACATAAGATAGAGTGTAATCCAGGGTATAGAGCCTTAGCGAAAATGATTCTCAATGCATTTTGGGGTAAATTTGGGCAGAGAGAGAACTTACCGCAAACTGAAATAATTGCGACAAGGCAAAGATTATTAGAAATGATAAATAACCCTGAACTGGTAATCACAGGGTTGCTTCCCATCAACGAAAAAATGATGTACGTGAATTTTGTATATGAAAATGAGGCGCTTCTACCGACACCCACAGCTAACGTTGTTATTGCGGCATACACAACAGCACAGGCTCGTCTCACACTGTACAGTTATTTAGAGAGAATTCAAGAGAGGTTCTATATTGTGATACAGTTTCCATTATATTTGTATCAAAAGACGGTGAGTGGGAACCAGAATGCGGTAAATTTCTCGGTGATTTGACAAATGAGCTAGAAGGTTACGGGGAGGGTAGTTATATCAAGTCTTTTGTATCAGGGGGCCCCAAATTCTATGCGTACCTAGTTCAAACAAGTAATAATGAGACAAAAGAAGTGTGTAAAGTTAAAGGTATCACATTAAACTTCAATAATAATCAACATATCAATTATCAAGCTGTCAGAGAAATGGTGACACGCGAAAGGGAGGGTCCAATAGTCTTGTCATACGATGCTATCAGACGCACAGAATTTCATCAGGTAGTAACAAAGAAAGAGGTAAAAATGACTTCTGTTTGTAGCACTAAAAGGCAATGTAGAAATGTATATAGGACCATACCATATGGGTACGTAGCAAACGAATGACGAATAATAAATGAAATGTAATGATTTTTTTTGTCGAGGTATATAATCGTGGCGTCAGCATTTTTTATTCAATTTTCCACTTCCACGATATTCGTATTTTCGTCTCGTCTCAGTTTTAGTTGTATTTGCGCCTGAGCAACACCTCATTATGGATATTGTCGTGGATATACAGGGTCATAACGGCCACTATAACCGCTTTATAGCAAAGAAAATTGCAGTAGTTGCGCTAAAACGTGATTTGTCTTGCCACTGGTTTCTCAAATCATGTGAACCGTTGAAAATTCCCCATAAATACAGAAAGGAGTATAAGTGGGTAACTACACACCATCACGGAATTGACTGCAGCATCGTGCAGACCGTATATTTGTACGGGGTTCTTGCAAAGCAGATTTCATCTGGAAACACACAACAAAAGAAGTTATAGATCTTACCGAGGAAGAAGACGATTGTTCGTCGTTTCGTAAGATGGAAAAATCTTCAGTTGTATGTGATTACCATGCGACATTGAGCGGACAGAACACCAAACACCACGTATATTGCGCTCTATCCCAAGCTCACCAGCTTCGTGATTGGATAAACAAAAATTCTTCTGTGGAGGCGTGGTTGTAATTATAAAGAATAAAGAATTTTTATATGTGAATCCTATCTACAGTGTTGTCATTCTTTTTGTTCCTTATTAGTCGCTACTGTGTATAAAAACGTGATGTCCATGGTTCTTCACCATCAGTCTCGATCATGGATACGCGTTGGAACCACCCATGGACGTCTATAATAAGTAGCCCCACGGGGTGCGGGAAAACAGTTTTTGTCAAAACATTTTTCCAATACCTATCTTTCATGTCCGACACAAAATTTTCACGAATGCTTTTGTATCNAGAATTTTTATATGTGAATCCTATCTACAGTGTTGTCATTCTTTTTGTTCCTTATTAGTCGCTACTGTGTATAAAAACGTGATGTCCATGGTTCTTCACCATCAGTCTCGATCATGGATACGCGTTGGAAACACCCATGGACGTCTATAATAAGTGGCCCCACGGGGTGCGGGAAAACAGTTTTTGTCAAAACATTTTTGCAATACCTATCTTTCATGTCCGACACAAAATTTTCACGAATTCTTTTTTATTATGCTGAATGGCAACCCACATACATGCAATACCCAAACGCTAATTTAATTGAGTTCCGCGAAGGACTACCACAAAGTCAAGATTATAGTTCTCATTCACGACCCAAGTTGATTATCATTGACGATTTGATGCATGATTCATCGAACCATACCATTACCGATCTCTTCACGAAAGGTAGTCATCATAAAAATNCATCAGTCTCGATCATGGATACGCGTTGGAAACACCCATGGACGTCTATAATAAGTGGCCCCACGGGGTGCGGGAAAACAGTTTTTGTCAAAACATTTTTGCAATACCTATCTTTCATGTCCGACACAAAATTTTCACGAATTCTTTTTTATTATGCTGAATGGCAACCCACATACATGCAATACCCAAACGCTAATTTAATTGAGTTCCGCGAAGGATTACCACAAAGTCAAGATTATAGTTCTGATTTACGACCCAAGTTGATTATTATTGACGATTTGATGCGTGAGTCATCGAACCATACCATTACCGATCTCTTCACGAAAGGTAGTCATCATAAAAATCTGAGTGTAATTTTCATAACACAGAATATATTTCACCAGGGAAGGGGACAAAGAGATATTTCTCTGAATTCTAATTATATTGTGATTTTCAAGAATCCTCGGGATCGTGCACAAATTCAGCACCTCGCGCGACAAGTTTATCCTGACAACCCCAGGTTTTTACAAGAAGCCTACCTAGACGCCACCTCACGGCCGCATGGTTATATACTGCTGGATCTGAAACAATCAACACCTGAAGATTATCGAGCACGCAGTTCGATCTTTCCAAATGATGAAAAACAGTTCGTGTACGTACCGCGGAAAGGTATAAATCAAAGGTAATAAGACACAGACGTGTCAGTTTTCCTTATACCATGGCGGCGCGAGGTACGCCCAGTAAGAAATTGACAATTGTCCTTCAAGCGCTTTGTCATTTGAATAAAGAACAGCGCCAGGCGTTACTTAGAAAAGCTGATACGGGGTTAATACGTTGTATATGTGAGTGTGCATTAAACATCTTACGCGGTAATATACCAATCGGTAAATCTCAGAAAGATAAATTAAAACCATATAAAAAAGTACTTCGTGATGTGGCCGTTGGAAAAAAGTGCTTATCAAAAAAGAAGAAGATTATCATTCAGAGAGGGGGGTTCCTCCCGCTGCTTCTAGCACCTATACTAGGTACTTTGATTTCAAATCTTATTAGTAAATAGTAAGAGTGAAACAATCAAAAGAGATGGAATATGCGCGGAAAATGATACTTGTTCCAGAAGACAGGATTGGTGCCATTACTGATGACAGGGGTCAGACACTCACGACGTCTGATAACCGTATCACTACGCCAAAAAGTGTACAAACACAGGGAACGACATTGTCACGTCTTGATAATGAAATGAAAGAAATCTTAGAATCGGGTTCATACGCTGATGAACGTGAGAAATGGAACGCATATCAACAGATTTTACAACGTTATCTCAGTTTGGTACACAATTCTCACCAGTTGTCGATGGATACTGAGACTTTTGATAGCCCGAAAGAATCAACCTACCAGAAAGNAAGATCAATAATTGAAAGTTTGCCGAAAAGATACCGAAAGAATGCTGCAGGCACCCCTACGCAAACTATAGACCATGCCAAGAGAGGTCATATGTTGGGACGGAGAAGGTGTGGTTAGCATCAACGGGAAACTTATCAAGAATTCAAATATAGTAGATCTTATTAACGAGGCCATGCGGCACGAAAGAAAAAGATGTGCAGTCGGAAGAAAATTATTTGGGAATGTACTAAAATCGTATAATGTTCCTCGGGAGTTCATTGGTAACGAAGAGTTGTTACAGTCAACTCTCAATATAGAGATTTGTACACCTCGAGGAAACGGTCGTCGACATCGAAAGATTGCAAATCCTATAGAAGAAGACAGTGACGATAGTATCGGAAATACTCAAAACGGTGGGTACCTGAAAATACGATGGATAAAACTGAGAAAATGAAACGTTTTGAGCACGTTTATTACAACCCTAATCGCCCTGCAGCATTTGCTGGTGCACGTAACGTCCAAAACATTCACAGAGGTAATGATGTCAGGAACTGGCTGGAGAGCCNAAGAAGACAGTGACGAGTCGTACAATAGTATCGGAAATACTCAAAACGGTGGGTCCCTGAAAATACGATGGATAAAACTGAGAAAATGAAACGTTTTGAGAACGTTTATTACAACCCTAATCACCCTGCAGCATTTGCTGGCGCACGTAACCTCCAAAACATTCACAGAGGTAATGATGTCAGGAACTGGCTGGAGAGCCAGGATGCGTACAATATGCATAAGATGGTACGTCATCGTTTTAATAGACGTTCATATAACGTCTCTGAAGTTGACGCTGTTTGGGAGGCTGATTTAATTGATCTTTGCGACATATCAATATACAATGACGGATTCTCCTACATGTTACTAGTCATCGATTNACAATATGCATAAGATGGTACGTCATCGTTTTAATAGACGTTCATATAACGTCTCTGAAGTTGACGCTGTTTGGGAGGCTGATTTAGTTGATCTTCGCGCTATATCAATATACAATGACGGATTCTCCTACATGTTAGTAGTCATCGATGTTCTCAGTAAATATGCATGGGTGCAACCTCTGACAAATAAGAGTGCAAAGATAGTAACCCAGGCATTTAGACGGATACTTCTGAACAATGGGGGAAAACGTACCCCGAGAATCCTTCAAACGGACCGTGGTAAAGAATTCGTCAATTCTGAATTTCAACAACTTCTGAGTAAGTACGGAACTCAATATCGTGTAACCCGAAATCCTGATATAAAAGCTG
>NW_021680641.1:129155-131247 GCF_001412515.2 Diachasma alloeum
ACATATTCCCGTACCAAACGCTACGTGGATGTTCTTCAGAAAATTGTGAATGCCTACAATCATACAAGACATTCAGGGACGCGTTTACGTCCGTGCGAAGTTGATGCTACAAATTCTCTAATAGCAGCAGAAAACCTCTCCAAAAGATACAGTACTAACCGTATATCTAGTCAGGATCGATCGCCTAAATACAACTGTGGTGACCTGGTACGGATCAGTACAGCAAAAGCAGCGTTCAAGAAAGGATACGAGTCGGGGTGGAGCAAAGAAATTTTTGAAATCAAACTCGTCTCTCATTACCGTAAGCCGGTAGTGTATATCTTACAAGACCTCAAGGGTGAAGACATCGACGGAATATTTTACGAAGAAGAGTTATCCAGAGTACAGACCCGTGAAGGAAAAAAATGAGTCATCTAGAAGACAATTTTTCTATTGTGCTACCTAGCAACAATAGTATGCACTATTACCCTGATAATAAAACAACGAGTTTCATCACGTATTTACCAGAGGTCATCAATTTACCTGGTAGATGGAGTGTCGCACTCTCGGAAATTCATATACCTATGACTTTTTTACATATACCTGCAAGTAACAACCACAATTACGTGTCGTTGGAGAGCAGAAATTATCTGACACAAGAAGAATGAGAAATTGTAAAATTGAAGTCCAATGACCTCCTACAGAGTGGAGGTGAAGATCTCGTGAGTGAAGGGGAAGACAATCTTCAACACGGTGTTTACGATAGTATTACAGATTTGTTGGATAGTATGAACGGAATGTCATTTATGAGAGATCATGTAAAATTCATTATGAATTGTGGTGGCTACGTCTCTGTACAGCGGATCTGTGGTGCTTCCTGTGGAGATATGTTTCATATTCTGCACTTAGCACCTTTACTGAAGAAACTTGTCGGATTTGCAGATGAAGATAAATGCGTAATATTATGCGCCCAAATACGTACGTACGAGGGACAGACACCTGCTTCATTATCACGAGGTCTCCCTCAAAGTATGTACGTATACTCGGATATATGCGAAACCTATATAACCGGTGATGTACACACCCCGCTAATGCGTATTGTACCATTAGATATTGATAATTATAAATACGGGGGAATGAAAATCAAGGTATTTTCACCACCACTTTATATACCATTACTACGCACGAAATTTCAAACGATCGAGATAGATATAAGAGATGAGTATGGAGCACCGATACCATTCGAACACGGAACGTTGACTGTGACACTTAATTTCAAACGCACTGAATAATCACGGATTATGAACACCTACATTTTCAACAAGATTCTACAATCAGGGGGAGGATACAGTACAGGAGTCCATGGGGGTATAAGTCGTGTGTACATAGGTAGTGCAAATCAAAAAGGACATGGTATTGGTAGTTTCCTAGGTGGTTTGTTCAGAAGAATACTACCAATACTCAAGCAAGGAGCATCCGCTGCCGGAGGAGAGGCTCTGCGTTCAGGTGTGAATGTCATAGCCGATGTTCTCGAACGTGATATATCTCTGAAAGACTCTCTAAGGAGTCGTGCACGGGAATCAAGCGTCAATTTGAAGAGGAGGGCAGAGGAGAAACTTGATACTTTGATGACTGGTTCTGGATATAACGGTGGGAGTATGTTATCATATCCTCATTCTACGGTCAACCGTACTCCGCAACAGTCTAAACGCCGCAAGATAACATCTGGAGGAGCCAAGAAGAAAAAGAAACCGCGAGTGTCGAAAAAACGCAAGAGGAAAAATGCGAAGAAGCCTATAAAAATTGGAGGTCGGAAGAAGAAGATATCACCCAAATTACGAACAGTGGCAGATATTTTCGCTTAAAACATGGCGTTCTTACATACTCATTCATGTGAGGGTGTGAAAAGTGAACTGGACTTATTTTCTTTACCTCCAACGCAGACAGCCATCGAGTCCTTATACGATGTACACTACAAGCCAATAGCATCATTTGTGGATAACTCACCCATCGAGTTCGATATACCGGGACAAGTTGATGAGTACATTGACTTAGCTCATACACGGTTATTTTTACGTGTTACGATACCAACATTAGTGACAGAGAAGAACCC
>NW_021680641.1:131376-154496 GCF_001412515.2 Diachasma alloeum
ACGCCTGCCAATAACGCATATGCTTACCGCGCTTATATAGAAACCCTTCTAAATTATGGCGCCGATGCGAAGAACTCGCACCTGAGTAGTGTGTTGTGGTCAGATGATCCAGCTGGTAAGATGGATGACGTTGGTGAAGGTAACGAGGGTTTAAGGGTACGTAGAGCTTATTTAAGCGATGGGAAAACAATCGATCTCACGGGCCATTTACATTGTGATGTGTTCAATCAGGATCGAGCATTGTTAAATGGTGTAAATATTCATATCCGATTGGTTCGTTCAAGACACAATTTTTGTTTAATGGATAGCACAAATATCCCATTCACCATTAAAATAACAGAAGCTTCGTTGATCATTCGGAGAATGAAGGTCAGTCCTGGATTATTATTATCCCACCAAAAGGCCTTATCGAAAACAACAGCCAAATACCCTGTTACAAGAGTTGAAGTCAAAAGTGTCTCAATACCATCTGGTGTTCGTGGTCATNATTGTTAAATGGTGTAAATATTCATATCCGATTGGTTCGTTCAAGAGACAATTTTTGTTTAATGGATAGCACAAATAGTCCATTCACCATTAAAATAACAGAAGCTTCGTTGATCATCCGGAGAATGAAGGTGAGTCCTGGATTATTATTATCCCACCAAAGGGCCTTATCGAAAACAACAGCCAAATACCCTGTTACAAGAGTTGAAGTCAAGAGTGTCGCAATACCATCTGGTGTTCGTGGCCATTCCATAGATAACTTTATAACAGGACAGCTGCCAAAACGCATCATTTTTGGATTTGTCAAGAATCGTGCATTTGTGGGTGATAAAAAATTGAATCCCTTTAACTTTCAACATTTTACTCTGTATCATATATCCTTATATGTGGACGAGCGTCAGATACCATCGAAACCTGTACAGCCAGAGTTTACTGTGAATAATTTATATGTGGAGTCATACTATTCCATCTTCTCAGGCACTGGTATACATTTTCTGAACGATGGTAATGGTGTTCACCGTGGAGATTACCCTCATGGGTATTGTCTCTTCGCATTCGATTTAACACCAGATTTGTCAGCTAATGATAACTCACACTGGAATTTGATACGGAACGGTAATATACGCATCGAGGTACGGTTTGATGAAAACTTAGTTTCAACGATCAACGCTGTAATTTTTGGTGAGTTTGAAAGTGTCATAGAAATTGACTCAGTGAGACAAGTGACCCTGGACTATGTATAATCATCANTCATAGAAATTGACTCAGCGAGACAAGTGACCCTGGACTATGCATAATCATCAAAATATTCGGTATCATGCTCAGCGCATGCGCAGTTATTTTTGCAGTATCAGCAGTTTTCTGAAACAATGGATTTGAATCGCTGTTCAACTGTACAGTTGTGTATGAATATTCAACGTAGAAGGTTGAAAGGAGAGCATAGCAATGGCCTGCAGTAATTCAGATTCGGCAGCAATTATTCATTACGAGAGTTTCATCGGAATCCAAGGTGCATTCGTTCCAAAAGAAGGGGCGGTGACCTCCAGATCCTTCGACATGATAGGATATTGGGTAATTTGTCCTGAATACCAGTATTCTGCGATTCCACCTAATATTCAGAGGATGAACAATCAACTTACAATCACACGTCACGGTATAGATTGGTATGAAGGAGAAGCATCTTCTAAATATGTCTATGCAGTATTACGAGCCGTTGCCAAAGGAATAAAATACGTGTATACCTATGGTTGTGAGCAAACGAAATTCACTGCTGCCCTTCTTACCCGAGATGTTATCAATTTGAAGGGCCATATCAGATCGCCACTATTCGCTTGTACACCAGTAGCTGTTCCATCATGCCTTATACATAGTACATTGAATCACAGAACCTTTATATGTGCTATGCGCCGAGTCCTTCAAATCAAAGCGTGGTTGACTTCGAACGAGGAAGGATTAAAAAGTTTATCCAAAGAGAAATTTCCTGCTGATGAACACAGTACAGATTCTAGAAGCCCTACAGTATATACCGAATCATACAGTCGGTGTATATCCAGCGGACAAGATCCCACCGGCGTGGACGGAACCGACTGCAATAGTAGCGAATACACATGACCACACCCAACCAGGAGAACATTGGATCGCCATGTACGTTGATCGAGATGGTAGAGGATGATACTTCGACAGCTTCGGACTACCTCCCATCGTGCCCCAGCACGCTGCAAGGCTCCGAAAGAACTGTAAACTCTTCAGGTGCAGCATCCGGCAGCTCCAGCATCATGACTCGAGTGTATGTGGACAATACTGTGTACTTTTTCTGCATTGTATGGCTATGTTTGCTACTCCTGAAGAGTTCTATTCGTTATTCACCGATCGATTCATATCTAGTGATCGTCTAGTGCGTGAATATCATGATGCATTTATGAAGAAAAAACGTAATAGTGTCCCCGAGGGGAAATTACTTAGTGGCCGCGGTTAGAATTGTACGTCGTGGAATCAAAAATGTAAGTAATCTATAAGAAAAATATGTAATTCGTGGGGACATTATTTTGGGGAAAATATACATGTAATTAATAACTGAAATTCTGTATTTTTTATTTTCCCTGTATGATAGCTGCTATGACGCACCCACAGCATTCACAGTCACTCCCACCCCACCACTCGCCCGCGTCGGAGTCGTGCTACTCTGACCGGTGCAGTGGTGGGGTCAGAGTGACTGTGGGTGGGGGGCGCCATAGTAGTTCTCATACTACTGATGTTTTATGAAGAATACTATAAAGATGTTTGATAAAGAGTTCTATCAAAATGTATTAAGAGTAATGTAAAACCGAAGCAGTAGGGAGAGAGTGTTAGATTTTGAATGTTCCTGCTCCTGTTTTACCGACGCTACGCGCGCTCTAGTTCGTGTATTGAGCACAGCTCGTGGTCAGAACGTATCGCGTTTACGCACACAGCACTTGGCAAGTAGCCGTTCTACAGAGTAGTATGGAATAAAGACTTGTTGCGTTCCACAGATATAACAAACTTTTATTTCCGTTATTCCCATAAAACCCTTCATTAATATTATTAAATTGACTTAGCTGAGTGATTAATATACTGTTTTTTCTGCAATAAATCGCCTAAAATATTCCTGCACTTTCCCCTCCGTTGCCATCCTAGAAATCATCGGAATTATCAGCATTTTTAACAAGCTGTTTGGCCTAACTCCTTGGATCTTTCGCAATGGTTCAATGATCAATTTACCTGGAAATCCTTCTTGGAAAATTTCCTATATTTTGGTACATCGATTTCCGTGGTTATTGTTATCGTTATTTTCATTTGTTTGAATATCAAGTCATTTGGTCTTTCTAAGATTATTCTTCTCCGTCTCGTCTTTCTCTGTCGTACTGTTCAATTTTCCCATGATGGCATTCACACTATGTAGTAATTTATTATTCTTCATAACAAAAGATTGTATATCTATAATCACACCTGTTAAACTAGTGCATATTGTATTTATGTTCCCTTCTTCGCTTGTTTACAAGTTTTTTCTGTAGTCTCACTTATCCTGAATGGTTTCAATGCTATCAATCCCTATCCACCTGCATGATGGATAACAAGAGCATAATTGAGAATCCACTTTTAAAAAATCCAGTGTAACGATTTCTGAAGCCTCTATTCCGCTTATCAAGCAATGTAATATTATGTCTATGTATATTTTTTTATGTACTGTAATTTATTTAACAATTGAAAAAATTAAAAACTGTTCTCTACTATAAAGAATGCATACATGTATAGTATATATATTTTATAATATAATGTATAAAATATAATATATATTATGTTATACATTATATATGATACAATATATAATATATTATATAATATACAGCAGATAGATTATACATATATGATTTATTCTGTGATTTTTTTAACTGTAAAAAAATTGGTAGCTCTGTAAAAAAATCGATGTATAGGATAGTATATATGTATACAGCACATTCTAATGATTCCGAATAAATTATTCAACAATTAAATTCTCATTCTGAAAAACGTTGTTGAAACCATTCATTTTTTCTGCATTATTATTATCGAGATAAAAATTAATGAAAGTGAGAAACGGTGAGGTTTTACTATTCTGGCACCCATGGAAAAAAATATGCGCGCGAAGCGCGCGCCCTGTTCTAGTCATGAAAAAGAAAATTCACTCTCAAAGCATGTGACCCTTAAAGCTCCTGAACGGTAAAAAACCGTGGGGGTTACAAAATTCAACCCTCAATATATACGAACTTCTATACATTTGTGTCTGTCACAGTATTAAACACTACAGTAATATGAAACAAAAAAGAATATAATTTTATGGTAGATTCCTTCTTAAGTCATACAGATTCGAAAATCATTGATACAATGACAATAGTCGATTTTTTGTGGACAACTGTTTTCAGATAATTTGCTCTATCCCAAAATAAATTCAATCGATCAGCCCAAAATTTTATACACTAGTGTGACTCAATGATATTAACTATTACCCAACATTTTGAACTCTATTTGCGCCTTCTGCGTTTATTGTGGAACGTTAAATCAACTCTGACATGAACAAATTAGAAAAACGCAAATATCTCGAAAACTTTGTATGAACGGGTTTCTATATTTTGATTGATCTTGATAGTTAACTTCGAGACGAGTGTTGAAAAAGAATTTTTTTTAATCCGAACCGTAGTTTAGGTGATATTGAGCAAAAAATATTAGGTATATAACTTAGTTTTTCCGATTTTGTATTAAAAAATATATAACATTATGGAATATATCGTCCATCGATTGCGATGAACTTGCGCCATCGATCGGGCAACATACGAATGTCATCGCGGAAAAAGCTTGCAGGCTTTGAAGCGATGAAGTCATCACCGAATTTTCGTATATCGTCTAGAGTTTGGAAGCGTCTTTCCTTCAAGGCATGCTGCATGGACCGGAACAGATGGTAATCGGAAGGGGCCAAGTCCGGGGAATAACTCGCGTGCGGGACAATCTCCCAGCCCAAGCTTAAAATCGTTTTCTGAGTTGCGCGCAACATCAAGTCGAGCGTTATCATGGAGCAATATCCGGCTCTCTTGCCCAGTAAATGGCCTCTTCTCATCAAGTACCTCGCCCCATTTATTCAATTTTCGACTGTAATGTTCTGCAGTAACTGTCTGACCCGTTTTCGAAAGTTCATAATAGAGTACACCCTTCATGTTCCACCAGATGCAGAGGAGAACCTTCTTCACGTGAATTTTTTGTTAGAGAGTGGATGTCGATGGTTATGCGGGAATCCTCCATGACTTTTTCTGTTTGGGATTAGCGAAAAAAATATTTTTCATCTCCCGTCACAGTTTTTGACAAAATTTTTCTTTTGGCATTTGCCGAGCAACGAAAGACACGTGTTCATGCGTTGGCCGAGGTTATGTTCAGTCAATTCTTGCAATTCAGCATCTTCAAATTTCAGAGGCTGTCCAGGGCGTTCCTGATCACTGAGATCGAAATCACTATCTTTAAAGTGTCTATACCAATATCTACACGTATCATAAGATACAATATTAATTCCGAGAGTAGAGCAAATCGAATCGTGGGCTTCAGTGTCTTCTTTTCCTTGTTGGAACTCGTAGAGAATACACCCGAGTAGAAATTTCGTCGGGAGCCCCCAACGTGCATTGGGAACCTATGAGTTTGTTGCGGTTTACTGACTCATAGGTTGTACCTGACGTGTAACCCGTAGGTTCCAAATGCAACAATACTCGTAGGGATGATTATTGTCGGTTACAGATGAGTTCACCACCGATCACTAACTCACCTAGCTCAACCCATTTGTAACTTATTTGTCCCTTATAAAGTGTTGACGGCATTCAAGTATCCAAGTCCAGCCGGGCATAACTGGTCGAGAACTCATCAGTGCACTGAATAAGGCTCAAAATCAACAGTCAGAAATGAAGGTCAAAAATAAGGATCAGAAAAAAACGTCAGAAATAAGGGTCACGAGAGTCAGGAATACGGATCAGGAATTCGTGTCGAAAATAAGGGTCATGAGGGTCAGAAATGAGTCAAAAATACACGTCAGAAATAAGAGTCATGAGGGTCAAAAATGGGGATAAACAATAGACGTCAGAAATAAGTGTCACGAGGGTCAGAAATGAGAGTCAACATCGCCTTATCTGGCATATCGGAATGTTATATTCCCAAGAATTACAGGATAGTGGACTTGGACTTCAGCACAGCAGACGATCATCAAAGTTAAGTAACATCGAGTACGATTCGGAATTGGATGGGTTACTACTCACCGAAAATGTGATTTTTTTTTTCATTTTCTACGTATATAAATCGATTCTTATCATTGGGCATGCTTTTTCATGGCAATTAATGAGTTATTCATCATTGACAAATTGTCAATATAAATTAGATGAATAAATAATCATGCGGGTTTTTGATGGGTTACAACCTACGTGTAACTTGTGAGGTAACTGCGTGACATTTCCGTGAGTTCCTTGTAGGTTGAAACCTATCTGGAACCGGTGACTATGTCGGTTGCAACTGATAGGTAACTGATGATAAACCGACGAAATTTCTACTCGGGACAGTGCTGAATGTGCTGCGCGTCGGTCGCCATTGTATATATTAGGTGTATAAATTAATTCTCGGCCCCTAGATTAAATTGATCAGAACACCTATTTGAATTGAAAGAATTCTCCGCAATAAACGGCGTTTTGAAGCGCCATCCGTGAACTATCAAACCACTCAAGTCCGATTGTGACGTAATTAACACAACCTCAAAAACATAGTGAATAAAAATGTAGTTCGACAAGCAGCACTTGAGGCACTGCATTCTTTTTACCTTCCAACTTGGAAAAACTGCCGCAGAAATACAAGAAATGATTCGTTCGGCCTTGGGAGGGAGTGCTGTAGTTTATAGCACATGTAAAAAGTGGTTTAAAAAATTTCGGGGTGGAAAAAAAAGTTGAGGACAAGGAGTTGGACAACTGACTCAATGAAAATCCTTGTCAAACACAACAGGAGCTTGCTGATACTCTTGGAGTGAATTAACCAGCTATTTCGATGCGTTTAAAAAGAATTAGGAGGATATAGAAGGAAGGTCGTTGGGTGCTCCATCATCTTACCTCAGAAAACAAAAGTCGACGCTGTGAAATTGCAATGTGCCTACTGACCAGATTCAAACAAAAAGACTTTTTACATAAAATTGTAACTGGGGATGAAAAGTCGATATTTTACGAGAATCCTAAGAAGGGAAAGTAGTGGGTTTATCCGGGGGAGCCGTCAACGATCACTGCAAAACCAAACATTCACGGGAAAAAATTGTTGTTGTGTATTTAGTTGGATTCCAAAGGGGTAATCTATTAGGAGATACTCGAATCAAGACCGACTGGTGAAATTGAGTGATGCCATTGACGAAAAGAGACCTTTTACTAGTAGTGGTACGAGGCAAGTGTTTTTGCTGCAGGACAACGCCCGGCCACACGCAGCAAAAGAAACCCTGAAAGTTATCTCCCCGTTGGGCTGGGGAATTCTCCCACATGCGGCGTATTCTCCAGACCTTGCGCGTTCTGACTATCACCTTTTTTGGGCGCTATAACATCAACTGGTGGATATCCAGTTTCGATCTCCTGAAGAAGTCCGGCAGAGCATTGGCTTCATCCAGTCAAAACCACCATCTTTCTTCCAAGCCGGAATCCGACAATTGCCCGATGGATGGGAGAAATGCGTGCAAAGTGATGGTGATTGTTCTCAAGATTGGATCCGTATTCATTTTTTTATAAATAAATGTCAGAATTGTCGAAAAAAGCCCGAGAATTAATTTATACACCTAATACTACTGTTTCGTGAAGTTACACAGCTCTTCCAGGCATGACATATAGCGTATTAAAAACAGTAATGTTCACTCTTTAAAATCGCAAACGGACGCGTTTTTATTCAAATTTTAAATGAGCCACCGCTCTCAATGGAAAAAGAGGAAAGATTAAGTTGTACACCTAATATTTTCACAAACAGCTGAATATCTCCTAAACTACTCGTCGATTTCACCCCTCCACAATAGCAGCCTGTCGTATCATAAGAGTTATAGCTACACCAAATTTCAGCTCTCTATCTCAATTTTTTAGAGAATTAGCGGGCCTACACCGATTTTATGATGAATATGAAAAATGCCGATTACTACCAAGTTATCCCTGCTAAAGCAGAATTATTAAGACTTGATTTGATAGATATTATCATGAGAAATATTTTGACGTCAAAAAAATTCAATTCAGTCGCCTACTTTTTGAAATTCTGAGCAGAAAAATTTGCGGGAAATAGCTGCATCGCAAAAACTATTTCACTGATTGAGCTGAAACTTCACCCAAATGTGCTCCCAAATAGTGCCAATTATTTTTCACTAGCGCCGCCGAGGCCGCAAGCGGCCATGACGTTGATGCCCGTTTATTATGCTTTTTCCTCTTTTTACTACTTTTTAATTGTTTTTCAAAATCAATTGTTCATTAGCGGTCTTATCGCACTGAGGATTAAGATCAATGAAACCAACGCATCCCGCTTCATTACCTGTGCAAGTTCAATATTCCAATATTGAGTGATTCCCTACTTCTGATAGCCCAGAATTTTCCGGTCTTTGCATCCACCTTTACTCCCCTACAAAAGCATTCAATTATTTTTCTGGGGACCGACTGTAATGGTTAGGTAGGTGAGGTGTTGCTCCGGCGGACATCCAAGCTAAGCAGCGTTGAGCTGGGTTAGTACTTGGATGGGTGACTGCTTAGGAACACCTCGCTCACACAAAAATTGCGGGCGGTAGGTACGGTGTAGCGGCCTAGTGTCTCCATCTAGTCAGTGTGACAGATGGATATATTAGCGCACTGCACAATCGGCCGGCTGTGCGACTGGGGTTTTACATGGTTTCCCGTGCAGTCCTAGCTCGAATGGGGCACAGCTAAGAGTAAGACGGCCATGATACCGCAGATAACAATAAGAGGAAAAAGAAAGGAGGGGAGGCAGGCTAGAAGAGGGGTTTCAAATCGAGAATTACTTCGATAAAACCAATGAAATAGAAAAAATAAAAAATAAAAAAATATTTTTCTGGGAAAATTACTCGACCAGTTTTTATTTTACTGCAAATTCGCAGTGTTTTCTCCTTATCCCTGATTTCTTTCACAATTCAATTAAATGACTCCATCATTTAGAAACTTTGATAAATCATGTGAAATTTTCTCAAATCATAAATAAGATTCCTAAATCTCATGAATTTGTTTTCATGCAACTCAAAATTTTATTGTAATTATGAACAAAATTCTATGTAGAATGCATAACAATAATTATAAAATTTCTTAGAGTCCAGATTATCGAGTCGCCTTCCTTTTTATTTCCGTTTACTCCACTACAAAAGCATTCCATTATTTTTCGGGAAAAATTATATAAACAATGCTGATGCTCTTTCGCTAATTCAGTGTATTTTCGCCTCATTCGTCATCTTTTTCACCATTTTATTCGAGGATTTCAAGAACTTCCAACTTTTGTAGATCATTTGGAATTTATTCAAGCTTTCCATATAAATCGAGCAATTCTTGTGAATTTTTTCAACTTGAAATTTTTTTAACATTGTTGAAAAAAATCCGAGGCACCTCTGAAATGATTTAAATTATTCTCTCCTTCCTCATTTCGATCAATCAGCGTGTAGTATTCGGCTTCACGTGACACCTTCACATTAATTTTATTTGGAAAATTCCACTCTCGCATATTAATTATTTTTCCATTGTTTATTAAAAAATTTTGAATATTTGATAGACACCGAAAATTTTCTCTAATTTTCGAAAAATCTGCAGATGTTCTCACGTTTCTGCGGAAAACCTCATAATTTTATTGAATTTGTTGGCACACTCTCAAATTATCTTAAATTTTGAAAATAAACCGCCAATTTTATGATTTTTTAGGTAACATGCAAACCCCCGGAATCTTCCGTCAAGTTTCTATAATTCATTTCCTATTCACCTTCTTAGAAGAGCATTTTGAGGAAAAGCTGAAGCACATGCAGTTATTTCTAAACATCTTCTCTTAATAAGTCACATCAGAAATAGAATTACCCTAAATTTTTCATTTGCCTGGTAGTCCGTAATTTGAGGGGGTTTTTGCAATATCTTTTAGATGAAGAACATTTGTTCTAGTGGATTCTCTGTTTTTTGACTCGTTGAATCTTAATATCGAGGCTCACGAAAAAATTCTTGTGACTTTTTTCTTACTAACAAATAATTGATAAACAATTAAAAATTCAGCTTTTCCGGCCACGGAAAATATTTTCTGCAGAATACGCGTGATTTCAAAGAAGTTAAGTTCTTGAACATTTTCCCGCATTTGCAACGGTTTCATCAATGAAAATTCATAAACAAATGTTTTTTTCAAGGATATTTTTATTTACTTGCATAGGTTCTTCATATGGGATGTGAGGGATTCATCAAGAAATCTACCTCGTGTATACCAGATTAATTATTTTTTTGGAATAATTTGTTCAAGTGAAAGATAAAAAATATCAATTTTCTATTTTCCAACTTTTGTCTGAATACTCAAGGCACATTTGAAAGAAGGTTACTCCTTACGATTTTTTCCCTCAAGTCAACCGTTCGTTGAATAAAAAGTTATTCACAATGAAGAACAAATTTATTTATCATTTTTTATGCAACAAATAATCGAGTTGAAGGCAAAAAAATCATGAGGACTTATCTTTCTTAAAATATCTGGGAAAAAAAAATCCCGTATTAAAATTGAAATTTTTTGTCTTTTGTTTAAACAAATTATTCCAACAAAATAATCAATCCAGTGTACAGGAAGTAGATTTCTTTATGAATCACTCACATATCATATGAAGAACCTATCCAACTACGTGAAATGCAAAAAAAAAATTCAGTCAACATTTTCAGTAAACAATATCGGAAAAACATGGAAAAATCATTTGGTTATAAATTTTTATTAGTAAAACCATTGCAAATAAGGAAAAATATTTAAGGACTTACCCTTTTTGAAATTGCGCGTGTTCTACAGAAAAAAAAATTAGGCCGGAAAAGTTGACTTTCCAAATATTTTGAATAATATGTTAATAACAAAAAAAATCACAGGAGTTCGACTTCAGAACTTCCATATTCAGATTCAGCGGGTTGAAAAAAAAAATATAGAATAGAATAGAATATGCGCGGCTGGTCACTTAAAGCGCCCAGAGTCACCTAAATCATACGATCTTTTGTAACATCCGCCTTAGTTTCGGTCAGTCACACAGCCCCAGCCCTGTGTTTCTCACTAGGCTAATAAGGCTGGTGACAGCCGCTTGTTGTAAGTCCTCTGGTTTCAGGAAAGCCTGACCCCAGATTTTATAGCGACGGAGTGCTAATAGGGGGCATTCACAGAAAATGTGGATGACGCCCTCCTTATCGCCTCCGCACAGTCTGCAGCCTTCTCGTTCTGCAAGTTTCATCTTGAATAGATGAGCTCTGAGAGCTGCATGACCCGTGAGGAGCCCTACTGCTACCCTCAGATCCCCTCTGTGCAGCTCCAGAAACTTTCTGATTCTAACTCTTAGTTGCCCCCTCATAAGCAGTTTCGCTTGTCTGCAGGTCGCAACTTTCTCCCAACGCTTGACATGATCTCGCTGGAAATGTTCTTTAATAAGAGTTTTTCTCACTGCAAAGGGCATGCCAAGCAGGCCGTGTAAGGGCACCCTTTTTGTACCCTCCTTGGCCAGCTTATCTGCCTCTTTATTACCCAGAATCCCATGGTGGCCTGGTACCCAGGTTACGGTGACCTGGTTGGGATAGAAAATAAATATAAATCATTAGAAAAATTTTTTCGTCCTAAAATGTATGCAAACCCATTATGCGCACAGATTATAGTTTCAATAGTTTAGGCTTTGCATTACTATTTCAGTCGAGCTGTCTCTTTTCATATTTATATTACACGACGTATACATAAATTTACATACTATAAGATTATGTACCTGCATTGTATTTTCAATCAGAAATATTATCTTTTGAAATTCGCGCTCATTTCTCTATCAATGCCATCTGTCGCTCATCTCACCGAACCTTGTTCTCATTCGAGTTTCGAGTTCAACTTGTAGACAATCGATTCTCATTCGAGTTGTCATTCAAGATTCTTAGTACTTCTCCTTTATATATAAGGATATATAAGGAAAACTAGCATTATAAAGCGCGCTTCGCGCGCTCGGCACTTAGTATCTGCATCTTCAATCCCATTGTTGAAGAAATTAATTATTAGATTAATATGAACATAATATTTTATATAGTTCTCAGATGCAAATGCATAATTTATCATCACAATTTCACGCGGTTGATTATCAATGAAGTGGATCTGAATATATAATCTCCATAGTTTTATCTTATAATTAGTCTTCGTCTTATAATTGTCAGGAGAATCTTTCAATTCCAATTTCCCATTCACAAGATACCACTCACTACATGGCCCATGAATCATATATATATATATTTGTTTTCATTTTAAATGGAAAGAAGGTGTTGGCCTGTGCAGTCGTTAATTTTAAATAAATGTTAATTTTGCAGAGTCTCACGAAGATATATCGGCAATAGATCACGTTTTTCCTGCACACTGAATGAGTCATAATGAAATTAATGAGAGTTTTTTTCCATATAAAAAATACGCACGGTGATATCTTTCCTGTCTAAAGGAATTCGATCTTCTACTATCCTTTCTTTGATTGCGTCACCATTCCTAATAAGTAACTTGGTGTCGTTTTAATGTGAAATTGTGTTCCATGAGTATTGCAATGGATGGATATTAATCTTAGGCCCCTGTGACCTTCTCCGAATTTTGCCGAAAATGGCCATTGGGGCGGTGCTACAGTTCATTGTTCTACTTAAATTGGACTTCTCAAATGTGCGAACCATATCCATCGTATATTACAAATATTTTATTATATACCCATGCCACCCCGTGAAACTTAATGATCAGATGGTAACTTTCACAATTTAAGTTATTTTTATAGGCGAATTTTTATTATAAATCAAGCATATCGGTGTAATTACCAGCAGTAACCATTTTCGACCTAGCATCAACATATGTTAGATTTTGAAACCATCCTCCTTCACCAAGAGAATAAAATAATGAATTAATCGATGGTTCCAGTCTCTTCTAGAACTGTCTTGGTTTTAATGAAAAAAAAAGCGATGGTGAGACTTTCTCAGAGAACTAATTGTTTCCAACTTTCTAAGATCTAAAATACATTTGTGGAATATTCCCATCTATTGTAGTTGAGAAAATAACTATACCACTCCATTAGACTGTTTTGCATTATAACGATCATGATCCAAGTCAGATCTTGAACGGAATGTCAAGAATAATTCCGATCAGGATTCTCCCTCATTGAGATCTGTCATTTATGCCTAAGCTTCTTCATGCATCGTTTCATATGATTCAAAACGAACAGTTTTCCTTTCCGCATACACTGCTAGAAAAGTACCCTTGAAATTTTACGTAGAATATCTTGAAGTTTCCTTAGATATTGATATTGAAAAATGTGTTCATTACCGAATATTCAATGAAATTCTTATTTTTAAGTTCACACGATAATGAAAATTATTGAAAGTCGGCCAATACATTTTTGAAATACTCATTTATTGGAAATGCAATTGAATATGATGTTTAATTTTCATAATAAGTTTAAATATCCAAGTTACCATTGAAGTATCAATGATCGCTTGACTTGAAAAACTCTCTATTTTTTTTCATTTTTAAGCTGCATGAGAATCTCCATGAACGATTTCATCGTTGATCAAGTTCAAATTCATATGTGCCCGATATGGAAAATTCGATTTTTCCATATTTCTCTATGAAAGAAAACGGGCACGCCATGTACGCGGGTCTGTCAATTTTCGAAGAAAATAATGTGGTGAGCTCTTTGGTAGTTGAGATATAGTCGAGTTTACTAAATAGAATTTTCTAGGAACTTCGAGCTATATGAGACCCAATATAAGATGCATGTTTAGATGATAATTTTTACAATGTTCAGTGGAAGTCGTCAAGATGTAATGAATCTATTTCTTTTTTCACAAGCAAACAATGGAATGAGTCAAATATATGTTTCTCGAAAGAGAATGGATACTGCTTATTTTCTCTGTGACACGTCCATGGTAATAAACATGGCGCAGAACTGGCAGAAAAACTGTATTTCTATTCTTTTTGCGTAATTTCGACTTAAGAAGCAGTTTTGAACCTGCACATGGCGCCATTTTTGAAATTTTCGATAATTTTGGTCATTACTTCCTTCTTTTTGCGACAACCAAACTTTATGATTTCTCATAACTACAATATTTCTAAATATAACATATATATTAGGTATGTGAATATGACTCCGCCCTTCCCCAACAGATGTCGTTTTTAGTATTGCTTACGTGCACTAATAAATGGCAACACTTGTATTCGATAGTACTTTATGTCAGCTGTCAAACGCACTACGTGACATTTTTTTGAAATGTAAGCAACAAGTGTTTTTACCTCCGTAACAATGTCATTTTTCGTTCCAAGTAAACATCATTTGCGGGAAGTGTTATTACACTATTATATTGCAAAGAAAAGTGTAGCGGAAACTCATCGTTTGCTTGTGGAGATTTACGGTGAGCATGCTCCATCTAATACAACTTGCAAGGAATGGTTTCGGCGATTTCAAAATAATGATTTTGGCACTGCGGACAGAGAACATGGAAAACCACACAAAAAATTTGAAGATGCTGAATTGGAGGCATTATTGGCAGAGGATTCTTACCAAACTCAATCAGAATTGGCTGCAGCATTAAATGTTGAACGATCAACTATAGCAAAACGTTTAAAAGCAATGGGAATGCTTCAAAAAGTTGGTAACTGGGTTCCATATGAATTGAAAGAAAAAGACATGGAACGTCGAAAAACAATTTGTGAAATGCTACTTCAAAGACAGCAAAGAAAAGGATTTTTGCATCGAATAGTCACAGGAGATGAAAATGGA
This sequence comes from Diachasma alloeum, assembly GCF_001412515.2. NCBI lineage: Eukaryota > Metazoa > Arthropoda > Insecta > Hymenoptera > Braconidae > Diachasma > Diachasma alloeum. Next base: position 146,369 of record NW_021680641.1, read on the forward strand.
TATATGGCCAAAAAACTTATGTGAAGCCAGGTGAACCCGGCTCATCCCAGCCAAAATTAAATATTCACAGTGCCAAGCTTATGCTCTGCATTTGGTGGGATCAGAGAGGTGTTGTATATTATAAGTTGCTCGAACCCTCTCAAATTATTAATGGAGAAGTGTGCCGACGATAACTAATGTGTTTGAAGCGAGTCATAGAAGAAAAGCGACCAGAATGGGTGAACAGGCACAGTAAATTAATTCTTCAACATGACAATGCTAAACCGCATACGGCCCAAGTTGTGAAAAGATATTTAGATCGACAGGACTGGAAAGTGCTACTCCACCCGCCATATTCGCCAGATATAGCTCCTTCAGATTCCAACTTATTCCGAACACTGCTGTCAGATCTTGCGGGAGAACGGTTCACTTCATACAAAAGTATCAAAATTTGGCTTGATAATTGGATTAGCTCAAAAGACCAGGATTTCTTCAGGCAAGGAATACGTAAATTACCTGAAAGATGGGCGAAGGTTGTAGCTGCAGATGGAGCATACTTTCAATAAACTTGTTTTCAATTTTCTAAACATCCAAATGTGTTTTATTTGAACAAAAAAGGGCGGAGTCATATTCAGACACCCAATACATTTTTAGAATCTGTTGGCCAGCGATTTTTTCGAATTTCAGTTCCGTTGGCCGTAATCCACTCTGATTTATTGATCCGTAATATATTAATATAAGTCTTTTCACTATTGTCTGGATAATATAAAATCGCACTCTTCACTTAAGATTTCTTGTTGCATATGAGAATTTTGGATGAAGGGACTACAGATATTCGATAATTTTTTTTTCACGGTTTTATTTTGTGATACATTGTCTGCAAATCTGAGTATGAAAATGTTATTTGCACTAGTTATTTCACCTTTAATCAGTAACTCTTTTGAGTCATTAAAGCTCAAACAAAACCCCTTATCTTTATATTTTGTCAAGAATGTTGCAAATAATTCCGGGGAACTCATCGAGAGACGTGGTAGCGTATCGGCCAAGAAAAGTTTTGACCGACTGAGCAAAACATCAGGCCGATAGCACCGCGTATCTATACACGACAGAACTTCCCCCCCACTACCACTAAATGATTTACATTCGGTATAATGAAAACGGGACGACAAATCGGGAAATTGTCGTTAGTTACATTGTATAAATCGCCTATCAGCTTTTCAATGGTGTAACTATGGTATTGTTTGGATTAACAGTAAAAAAGATAGGCGCATAGCAACGAGTTGATATTCATATTTTCGCGATTCACATTATAAAGTGTGAGAATCAAGTTGTAACATTGGCAGCGCCGGCCCAACTGAGCTTCATATCCAACGTTGAAGTGTTGCCACCAGTGCATTTGAATATGGGTTGTGATGTTGTTATGGAGAACCACAGAAAATGTTCTTCTTCACGTTAAATCACTTATTAGAATGAAACGGAAAATCGACTCGGTCTTCGATTTTGTTTTCTCTCGTCGAAAATTCGAATTTCATCCCGCGATATCTATATTCATATGCGGACCTCGGACATAAAGGTAGTTTATGCACTGTTTGTGAGGTTAGCGATTTATGTTTGGAATGTGACAAAAGGGAGATGTATCGAAAATATAGTGTGATCAAGTATTAAATGTCCATGAATAGTTAAATTCGAAAAGAAAATATTTATTTTTCTCCGAGTGTTGCAGAAAATGTTTTCATTCCGTTGAAAAAAATTCACTAAATTAAGTGACAGTGAAATGCGAACAATTTGTTGACTATTTAGGAAAAATTAGTAGGGAGACGGTGGAATTAAATGGACACTTTGAACTCTTTCCAAAATGTTGATGTCTTATTGAAGTGCTGATGAAATAGATTTTTTTTTTAAATTAAAGTACAGTCAGCCCCTTTGTAATAAGCTTAGACTGAGCTCAATCGATAAATTTGTTCCTTGGTTATAAATATTGAAATAAGAACTCAGAAGGGTCCATTCCACCCAATGTTTCCCTAATATTTTTAAAAACAGAAAAAAAACAAAAACAGATGTTTTCAAAAAGAATCCTTTGTGAACATTTTGTTCGACTATTCCTATCAGGAAATCAGNTCAAGAATGTTGCAAATAATTCCGGGGAACTCATCGAGAGACGTGGTAGCGTATCGGCCAAGAAAAGTTTTGACCGACTGAGCAAAACATCAGGCCGATAGCACCGCGTATCTATACACGACAGAACTTCCCCCCCACTACCACTAAATGATTTACATTCGGTATAATGAAAACGGGACGACAAATCGGGAAATTGTCGTTAGTTACATTGTATAAATCGCCTATCAGCTTTTCAATGGTGTAACTATGGTATTGTTTGGATTAACAGTAAAAAAGATAGGCGCATAGCAACGAGTTGATATTCATATTTTCGCGATTCACATTATAAAGTGTGAGAATCAAGTTGTAACATTGGCAGCGCCGGCCCAACTGAGCTTCATATCCAACGTTGAAGTGTTGCCACCAGTGCATTTGAATATGGGTTGTGATGTTGTTATGGAGAACCACAGAAAATGTTCTTCTTCACGTTAAATCACTTATTAGAATGAAACGGAAAATCGACTCGGTCTTCGATTTTGTTTTCTCTCGTCGAAAATTCGAATTTCATCCCGCGATATCTATATTCATATGCGGACCTCGGACATAAAGGTAGTTTATGCACTGTTTGTGAGGTTAGCGATTTATGTTTGGAATGTGACAAAAGGGAGATGTATCGAAAATATAGTGTGATCAAGTATTAAATGTCCATGAATAGTTAAATTCGAAAAGAAAATATTTATTTTTCTCCGAGTGTTGCAGAAAATGTTTTCATTCCGTTGAAAAAAATTCACTAAATTAAGTGACAGTGAAATGCGAACAATTTGTTGACTATTTAGGAAAAATTAGTAGGGAGACGGTGGAATTAAATGGACACTTTGAACTCTTTCCAAAATGTTGATGTCTTATTGAAGTGCTGATGAAATAGATTTTTTTTTTAAATTAAAGTACAGTCAGCCCCTTTGTAATAAGCTTAGACTGAGCTCAATCGATAAATTTGTTCCTTGGTTATAAATATTGAAATAAGAACTCAGAAGGGTCCATTCCACCCAATGTTTCCCTAATATTTTTAAAAACAGAAAAAAAACAAAAACAGATGTTTTCAAAAAGAATCCTTTGTGAACATTTTGTTCGACTATTCCTATCAGGAAATCAGTTCATCTTTCCACGAAATACAATCCATATAGGAATCATCAGAGCAAAAATTGAATGAGGAACCAAATCAAGTCAGAAAATTGTTAATAGATGATTAAAATTTGAAATTCGGTGGAGAGAATAAATCTGGAGTTGAACTGTTTATTTCCCATCAATTGTTGATTCAAACAATGTTCTATCTTATGAAAAATGAATCAGTTAAATTGAATTGAAAAGAACAAATTTCACCGGATGTAAAAACAGTCCTTGCTTGTTTTGAAAAAAATAATGAAATCTGCCTAAAAACCCAAAAACAAATTTTTTTGTAAAAAAACTGGGCCAAGAAAAAGTTTTGTTTGATTCTTACTGGGAAATCGAAGTTTTTGAAAAATACATAGATATAAAAAAGGAAGCCAAGTTAGGAATTTTGAATAAATGGCGATAGTGCACATTCAGGTTTCTATAAGAAAAATAGTTCTCAATGGAATAAGTATTCTAAAAAAATTCTCCATGAAATAAAAAATCAGTAGGAGCAGGACCAACGTTCTTGGCGCGGAGTTTTTCAATTCACTGTCTGTATCAATCTACTCCTCCCTCCTTTGATCCGCGCCAAGGACATTGGTCCTGCTCCCACTGATTTTTTATTCCATGGAGAATTGTTTTAGAATACTTATTCCATTGAGAACTATTTTTCTTATAGAAACCTGAATGTGCACTATCACCATTTATTCAAAATTCCTAACTTGGCTTCCTTTTTTATTTCTATGTATTTTTCAAAAATTTCGATTTCCCAGTAGGAATCAAACAAAACTTTTTCTTGGCCCAGTTTTTTTACCAAAACATTTGTTTTTGTGTTTTATTCCTATATTGATCGGCTAATGAGACGGAAAATACTGGCTGCGTTATATCATATGAAAATGTATACGAATATGTTGTACATGTAGTTGAAACCTGCGGCGTATGTTTAAGGAGATGATTCAAAATGTCATTTTGTTGACATAACGTCTGAATGAAGTGAGCTGGATCCTGAGCTTCATTAAAATTGCAGGGGTTACCTACTAAGTGTCTTATAGCATTAGAATCCAGTGGTTCTGGTCCATCTGTATATTTTGTCAACAATGTTGATAATTCTGTGCTATTGACATTCTTCTTCTTTCTCAGTTCGTTCCTGACTGTAGGACAGGTGAACAATGCTTGTATGATAGTATTGGGATAACTGAATTATTTGTTGCATTCCTCGAAGTCTCGAATTATCCAATTTGATGAGACTTGTATTGGATCAACTGGGAAAATATCGTTTATATTACAACTTTCCACTGCCCAAATAACATCAAAGATTTTTTGATCCCGGTGGTTTGGCGCAGTGCGTAAGTTCGTTGCCTCGAAAGGGGCAACCTTTCGATGCGAAAGGTTCCGAGTTCTAATCCCGGCCGGGTAGAATGGTGCGATCTAACCATTTAAAGTCTTGATCGTCATCGCAGTATACCCTAACCGGGTCGAAGCGATGGAAAATAACGATTAAAAAAAAAAGATTTTTTGCCAGACCTTAGGAATGATTTCGTATAAGGATAAGTCTGGTGTCTAATTGGTTCGTAATCGATTATAATCCTCTAATGCATGCGCGTTGACTTTAATTGAATTAGGATCAAAGTTGATGAGATGCAAACAATTCAGAGTTTTAACTCTTGAAAGTGCAACGTATGTTTGTCCCGACGTGAATACTGTATTTCCCACATCCATAATGGCGTTGGTCAAACTTAGCCCTTGACTTTTGTGTATTGTCATTCCATAACTGAGACATATTGGGAATTGTCGATGAATTATGAATGCTGAATCGAAGATTTGAATTTTGGCGCTAACTCTTTCAAGAATACATTCATTTCCATCACTAAAAGAAATTGTAACAAACTCAAATCCAGGACGATCTAGGAATTTCGACATGGATCGGATAACACCGATTGCACCATTCACAAGAACTTTGGTAACATTGATGTTTCGTCTTGTCATGGTTTTACTGCCAATCTTGCTTCTAATTTGTTTCAGAGGCCCTGCAGTCTCGCTTGCATCATCTTCGTAATTATTTAATAATGTCAAAGCTTTTTTCTTGAAAAATCTGGCGCCATTGTATTCATTAATAGCCTCAAGTATGATTTCATCAGATGATATTTGATCCAACATTGTTTCGTTCAAAATATTACATTGTTTAAATGTTGCAAGTAAACATACTCTATCCGGTGGTAAATTCTGAATATATTGTGTGATCTCCAGAAATTATCCTTAATTTAAAATAAATAAAAATTCAACAAATTATAAAACAAAACCTAAATGAAGCCAAAAAGAAAGAATCCGAAACAATTGGCACTGAAACCGAAAGATTTAATGACGAAAGTTTGACTCAGCAAAAGTACGCCAACCTATCGAAACCTCAGAAACAGTACTCGCTGAACTCCTGATAAAACTTTCATTGCAAAATCAGTTGCAGCAATGAAAACCCCATTTCCAAAATATTGCAAAATGCCAACATGGGCATCTTTTAATAACCAATGAAAATGCAACACCTAAAATTGCCAGTCAACCCACCCACCAAAATCGGAGCGAGACTCTCACCAGTTGCCAACCAGCCTTCGGCAAATTTGGAAGTTTTCTTTCTCGCGTGGAATAAACCGACGGGTCGAATTTCCTAGAGCTACCGCGGGAAATTGAGATCGAAGTTTGTCAGAAACGGTATCGGGAGGGTCTCGTCCGGATTTTGGTGCAATTTCCGTTGGTATTGTACTATAGGTTGTGCGCTCAAAATAATGAAATAAGAACAGACAATTCAACTTAAACTTAAGACTTTGTAATCATCTAGAACCGAAAAACCTTAGTCAGTGAAAGAAAGTCTACTTCACCGTTAGTAGCACATAGAGCAACAGAACAATTAAATCTTCTCGCGCTAATGTGAACCACGAGAACGGACCGAAGAATCCACGAGAAATCATATAAAAATTGTGACAAAAACTTAAATTTTACAAGGACAGAGCCGACATTTAGCGTCATTAAACATCAGGCGAAAATAAACTTTAAGTGTACCAAGTGACTATTATCATATTACGGATTATTTGTGATTTTTACCTCTGTTGGATTACATCAAAATAAAACATCGCAGAGTACCTGAGTAAGCAAGTAGTGAGTACAGTCAAAAAAAAAATCAAAGAAAATATTCAATACAGGATCTTATCCAGAGGAAGAAATAGAAATTTAAAAAGTTAGCCTGTTATTCAAAAATCAGATAAACAAAGGTTGTAACTAGTGTCTCCATCATCTCAATAATAGAATTCGAAAATTTGTAATGAGAACTTGAGTTGTTTAAAATATATTCAAAAACTGGAATTAGAAATACCCCGCTTCCGATTCATCAATTAATCTCTTCTTTCACTTTCGTCTTCCTCCTTAGAATACAATTTTGATTTGCCCTTCAAGAAAAGTGGCAGAAAGCAAAATCTCTTAGCAACGAGCTCCGGTAAGTGGAAAGAAAACAAGCGTCGTCCTCATTAAAAAAATAAATAAAAGATATAGAAGTATGAAATTATCAATCTTCTATTGATAATTTCTGCACATTTGTCACGGAGATAGATCTAACTTTAACCCTAGACTTATCCTCCGACGCGGGATATTGTCTTCGGACATCATAATTGACACAATGCTTGAATTCTTCGATCATAGTTCAGTGACTCGTCTCGTGGAATTATTCTGGTTTGTAACGCAGCTATGTCTTCCGTTGTAGTCATTCCACATCTCAAGCGGGACAGGATTTACCATACACCATAATTTCTATCAGTTTTCTGTCGCATTTTTATTGTCAATTCGTCGTAAGAAAATAAGTTCGTCCAAATATTGAATGTAGCAAATGCACCAATATGTCTATCCATATCAGATTTTGTTAAATTTACATACATAGGGTTAGCACGAACTGGGGGAAGTTGAAGTAAATCGCGAAATACTAGAATATATTTTCCAGCAAACCAGCTATTATCGGCTTCATTAAAAGAATTAAATATTTCGATTAATCGGAGGTTAATGAAGAGAAGAGTAAGATTAGAAACCATTGATATTTCGTCAATATTTATAAGTGCTACATCTTTGAGCTCTTCGCGGAAAACTTTCCACGCCTTATCTGACAATTGACGATATTTTAAGATAGCCGAACTGTGTTTCACTGGTAACTGTAACAATTTGTGTATAGTTAGGCCGTTTATATTGAATGCAGCCAGTCCCGTAAGTGCAGTGATCGCCACTTTCTAAGGCGTTTCTTGTTGTATCCACCGTTGAATCACTTGAATCAAGAAACTTTTGCCAGTTCCACCTTCTCCACTAACATAAAGTCTTAAAATTCCATTATTATTCATGCATGCATTTTTGACTTTCCCAAATATAGGTAGTTGATCATCATTCATTTGATTGATGAGTTGATTTAAATCACTAGCATTGTTTTCAGTTGCTATGTTGTGTAATGATTTTTCTTTGGCCTCAACAAATACTTAATAAACCATAACCCAGAAGTCTCGATTATCCAAACATGGCCAACTCATTACCTTCGTTCTCGTAATCCGACAAGTCTGAAACGCCAAAAACCATAACGCTAACACTGGACTTCGGGAACAATCAGCAGCTCATCCAATCCTTATTTCGTGTATTTAGGGCGCCAGCCGATTTTTANTCGACTGTAATCAGTCGAATTCCGAATTCTAGAGCGCCTGTGTAATGGTTTACTTAATTCTTATGCCATTTGTAACCCATTAAAATCGGGAATCTCCTTCACCGAAAAGGTAGCAAAAACGAGCTAGAGAACTTGAATCAGCCACGTGGCTGATTTACCGGAAGGGAGCATTTCTAACCCGGAAATGGAGGTTTTCTCCATGATAATAGGTAGCTTACGATC
>NW_021680641.1:154700-155030 GCF_001412515.2 Diachasma alloeum
CCAATAATTTCCAAGATAATAGGTAGCTTATTCCTGAACGGAAGAGAGCTTAGATAATTTTATTGTTCTGGATTCCAACCATAAAGTAAAGATAAGTAAAAAGATAGCGTCTCCATGCCCAACCGGAATCAAAAACTCAACGCACGCTAGAGAGCATTAAAACGCAAAAAAAAGGTAGCATCATTTTTCCTCCAGAACTCTTGTGAGTCGGAGATATATAAAGAAATAGGTAGCATAGAATAATTACGTAGAGAGAGCGAGAAAAGGTAGCAAGCAAAAAGGTAGCAATGAAGTAGGTAGCGAATGGCATCAATCGCCGTAGCGAGACGC